>NC_092819.1:158649535-158949535 GCF_023375885.2 Dermacentor andersoni | reverse complement strand
TTATCGCGCGCCCCCATCGATCCCCCGCCGCAAGACGACGAGGACGACGACGCCTTCCTTGGTATAATAAGCGCGGAAGACTTCACTAAACAGCAACGAGCAGACCCGGAGCTAAAAGGCCTCGTCGAGTATTTGGAAGGGAACACCGACGTTGTCCCTAGGGCATTTAAGCGCGGGTTGTCGTCGTTCACGCTACAAAACAACCTGCTCGTGAAGAACTTCTCACCAGTCCGCGCCAGCTACCTTCTTGTTGTACCGTCAGCGCTGCGTCCAGAAATACTGCACACCCTACACGACGATCCAACCGCTGGGCACCTCGGATTCTCCCGGACGCTGTCGAGAATACAGGAAAGCTATTACTGGCCGCGTCTGACCGCCGAAGTCGCCCGTTACGTCAAGACATGCCGAGACTGTCAACGACGCAAGACACCACCGACAAGGCCAGCAGGATTACTACAGCCGATCGAACCTCCTCGCCGACCATTCCAGCAGATTGGGATGGATTTGTTGGGGCCGTTTCCGATATCAACATCCGGGAATAAGTGGATCGTCGTGGCGACGGACTATCTCACCCGCTTTGCTGAAACTAAAGCTCTACCAAAAGGCAGCGCAGCCGAAGTGGCGAAATTTTTCGTTGAGAACATCCTGCTGCGATATGGTGCGCCAGAAGTCCTCATCACCGACAGAGGAACGGCTTTTACAGCAGAGCTCACCCAAGCCATTCTGCAGTACAGCCAGACAAGCCACAGGAGGACAACTGCCTACCATCCGCAGACGAATGGTCTCACGGAGCGCCTGAACAAGACTCTCGCCGACATGCTAGCAATGCACGTCGACGTCGAACACAAGACGTGGGACGCGGTCCTGCCGTACGTAACCTTTGCGTACAACACGGCGGTGCAAGAAACAACACAGATCACGCCGTTTAAGCTGGTTTACGGCAGGAACCCGACGACGACGCTCGACGCCATGCTGCCGCACGTCACTGACGAGGAAAATCTTCACGTCGCTACCTATCTTCAGCGCGCCGAAGAAGCCCGACAGCTCGCCCGCCTGCGGATCAAGAACCAGCAGAGGACTGACAGCCGACGCTACAACCTCCGACGACGCTTTGTCGAGTACAAGCCCGGTGACCGTGTTTGGGTTTGGACCCCTATACGCCGACGAGGACTGAGCGAGAAGCTCTTGCGTCGCTATTTCGGACCGTACAAGATCATCCGACGTATTGGCGCACTGGACTATGAGGTCGTGCCAGACGGTATTTCGCTGTCACAGCGGCGCCGCTCACGACCTGAAATTGTCCACGTTGTGGGACTCAAGCCGTACCACCAGCGTTGACGAACTTTGGGACTTCGCGTAACTGACCTTTGGACTTGATTTCTTTTCGTTGTTTTGTTACTTATGTTTAATAAGTGTCCTTTTGTGTTTTCGCTATCTTATATTTGTAGCATCGGGGCGATGCTTTTTAAGAGGGGGGTATTGACACGTGTACTTATATTTATCGGGCGACCACGTTTCGCCGCCTAACAAATCTTATCGCACAGCGCGGGACGCGCCTGCATGTATCCGAAGTTTCTGGAAAGTTATCGATGCTTCTATCCGCAGTCTGTTGTCGCCGAACCTTGTGTTATCTGATTTATTCGCCTGACGCGAATGGTGTAGAACTTTGTGGAAGGCACGCGGGTCCCAACGATTAGTCTGGAACATTCGACGATTCTGTATAAAAGCCGACGCGCTTGACCCGCTGATCAGATTTTCGACGATCGCCGACAGTGTTCGCCACTATCATTGTGCTATAAGTGTAGCCTGTTTTGTGGGCACAGGTTCGCCCAATAAAAGTTAGTTTTGTCGTTCACAGCATTGCTACTGTGTTATTGAACGTCACCACCACGTGACAATATAATGATCCATGGTATGCGATGAAAGCGAGAGCGTTTGTTGTGTCATGGCGGCTGCACTTGAACGGCCAGTGATCACCCAGGGCTCAATGGTGGCGCAAGACGCGCAGGCTGCCATGCGGTGCCATTATGCGTTTGAATCACTGAGTACCGTACCTACCATCTTGGCTAAGGTAAAGATGGTTTCAATTTCTTGAAAATTGCAATTACAATTTGGCTCGATAATCGGATAAAATAAGCTTTTGAATTTACTCCGTCAAGTCGTTTCACTGTAACGTTTGATGAAGGACAATATATTGAGCTTTATTTATATATTTATTTATTTAACTACATATATGAATAAATAAATAAATAAATAAACAAATAAATAAATAAACGTTCAAGGTGTTCCGAAGCTGCGAGGTGAACTACTACATGAAGGGGGTTCGAAAATCTTAATTAAACAAAATGAGAAGGAGAGGAAGTCATTTGTTACAGAAAATTTAGCACTATGAAATCCAATGTTATACAAAAGTGGGCTGCAGCAGCCGCAGTTTCTTATACATTGTTAGGCAGCGGGAAATCAACTATGCTGGTGCCACGTGCAATGCTTGCAATATAGTAGTATGTGTCAAACATACCAAAAAAGACACAAGAAAACCTAATCAACTGTATCCAAATAGCATGCATAGAATCCATGAACACTAGGGAAACAGGGTACTCACTTCGTGTCGAAAAATCATGGGATCAACAATGTTTCCCATTGTGTTGTGAAAGCCATTCCAATAAGTAACAGCTTGCGGCAGGGCGGATGAAGTAAACGTCTTTATTGCACAAAATCGGCTCTAGAAACCATCGTCATTGTGTAAACATATCGATGTGTGGTATTGACGAGACCGTGGGAAGGAAGATGGATACTTACTACGAATTCTTTTCTGCAACAAACAAAAGCGGAATAATTCTGCGTGCACCTAAAAGCAAAAGTGTTATCATATTGTTGACTTTAGAAAAGTTATACTGTATCCTGTAGTCACTAATAATGAATCGCACAGCGTGGATTTTAATTTCCTCAAGCTATTTATTACATAAGCCTCTTTAGGCGGCCAAATAGGGGCACACAAATGGCAGGTATTCAAACTTGCGAATACATTTAGAAGCGTCATGAAGATCCCGTTTCAGGTAGCCGAAAGAAAGTGCTCTTGCTGCATTAACGCTGGTATGAGATGGGCATGGGAGAGTCAGCGTAAGATGGACGCCTAGATGTTTATACGAGGATGTTCTGCAAATACAATGGTTGTTAAGCGCGTAGATAACTCAACAATTACAGTGTTTGCGACTAAATGTTATTACTTTACACTTTTCCGTGTTTAGCGACATTTGCGATGGGAAACACCAGTGGGAGATCCTATCAAGGCCCTGTTGAAAACCAATATGGTCAGAATGTGACTGCATCTTATGGCTTACAACGCAATTGTATCTCGATGTCAAGGAGTATGCAATGGCAACACACGTCGCACCACCGCCAAATTCAGCTCGCCGAATGGCCCAAGGCATCCCTCAGGGAACGGCCAACGCGGAGCTCATACGCGGGTTGCATGCACACAAAAGACAAACCCTGCACGCGCGAATCCTAGGGCCATGTGCGAACGCATTGATCACTTTCGAGGGAAGAACGGTACCGAGGCATAGCACCTTCGACGGAGGCAAGCTACACTGCATACCCTGTCGGCGTACGGTCGAGGTATGCAGCGCATGCCATCAAGTGGGGCATCGCACCGGTGTTTGGCCGTGCCCCGGACAAACCCACCTGCAAGAGCTGCGGGGTGCAAGAGCCTAGTGATGAACACGAGTGCGGAAACTGAAATTTTTATTGTGTGAGGGAGATCATGCGAGGCGTCGAAAGAAGGCCCCAAAAGATTGCTGCCCGCGCCATGGTCATCGCACAGGCCACGCAAGGAACGGGCACACAAAGAAAACACCACGATCGAACTCCCGAACAGGGGTCACAGACAGCGATCCCGATCTCAGACCCGGTCCCGGTCCAGACTCAGTGCGGCATCGCAACAAGGAGGCCTGCCACCTGTCATTTCTGGGAATTCCTTTTTTTTATCTTTTTTGTCACAGCGAACCTGTATATGGCTCGGATGCCGGGATGTCTTCGTCTTCGTCAACAGAACAGTCGACAGAAAGATTCCACCAATTGAAGCGAAAAGTGGATATCTCTATGGAAGCAGCAAATGCAGCATATCAAGCAGCGAGTGACGTCCCTACACTTTCATATGTAGAAGAAGAACCGGGCTAGCAACTGGTTTCATTTGTGTTCTGATCGCACTATGGGAAGGCCACGTATAGTTAGGACTCCCGAACAGCAGCGTGAATACGATGAGCGACGAAAGGAACAGCAACGTCAATAAGCAAAATATGTGCGAAAACAATGAAGTCAATACCCAGAGGAACATGCAACGAAAACTGCGCTCTAAAACTAATGCGTCTAAAATGGGGTTGAAAATCATTTGGTTTTAGGAAAGGGAGGAGGACATGGTGAAACTAGTCGTGTGAGGAGGTCCGTGTGCTACGATGCAGGCCTAGAAGCCTTGTTAAAAAAACACCTGACCTTAAAGCATCTTCTACAAGAAAAACAATAACGAAAACAGGACAGCATCATGTGCAATGTAGTTTAGCAAGTCCTTCTCGAGGGCATTACGGTACAGTCAGCTAAAGAAAAGAAGAAAGGAACGAAAACAAGAGGGGAAAGGAAGAGAGGTTAGTCAGATTTAGTGTCCGGTTGGCTACTCTGCTCAGGCGTACAGGGTAAGGGCAGAAAACATAACAAAACAAGAAAAGATAAAAAAAGCAAACAAAAAGAACGCATCAGTTCTCACACTCTATAGTTTTTCAAAGAGTGCCGTTTCTTTTAAAAGCACCCCAGCACATTTAAAGCAGTTCGTGCCAACGTCGACTGCAACCAGGGTCATAGGAATCTGGCTTCCCAAATGGGACGGTTGTCAATCTTGTCGAGTGTGGTGCTGAGAATTTTGTGTATTGGAACGACGACAATCACACAAAAGGTAAGCTATCCCCTCTTTGCGCCCACAAACTTCACAATCTGGACTTATGGCCATTCCAATCAGGTACGAGCACGCATTGGTAAAAGAAACTCCAAGCCATAGGCGACAAGTGAGAGTTACCTCCCGTCGCGGTAAGCCATGCGGAAGGCGGAGCTTCAGATCATGATCCAGAGAACGAAGGCGCTGTTTTACCTATTCTAATGGAAAGCTTACGATACCTACATGAGATATCAATGCAGCAGCCTAAATTCCCGTGCAGGGTGGGCAGAGAGGCGAGCGACCTCCCATGGCAAGACCGCATAGGTAAACGAACCCCATACTTACAGGAACAATGACTGTAAGTACGGAAACGTAAAATACAACGACGCGCCAAGGATTTTAAAACAAGGGCACTTCGTCCCTTCACAATGCGCGAAATCTCGGGAATTTGGCGCTTGTCGAAGGCGATTTTGTTATACATAAGTGTCAGACGCCCCAATAACAAAGCGTGGGCTTGTTAGATAAGGGGATGAAAGGATCGCCAATAGAGAAGGAGAGAAGGGAAAACACGTGACAAACGAGTTTGGGCTGTTCCCCTCGGCGTTGTTATGAAGATAAAGGGGATGACGGTTGTACCAAGCCCCGCACCGGTATACCATCAAACAAGGCTTGCTATCGACGCTAGTCTGGAATCCCTGACGTTGCGGTGTGCGCTGCAAGAAACGAGAAACATATTTAAGGAGCAGTGTTGTTCTCTGATGATCAGGTACTCGGTGTGTGGCACACGAACGTTGTAGACACACACAGCGCGTATCACTCGCGCATGATAGCGAATCGGAGGACATCAGCATGTCTTCTCTTTCCTATCTCGCATGAGCACGTACGTGATATATCATTCTCTGCAGTGAAATGTTTGATTTGCATAAATGGCTGCTGGTAGCCACCAGAGTATGCAAAACTAAAGTGAGTGACAAGAGAAAAAGAGAGTGACAGACTTATTGTGAGAGAAAAGCCAAGGGTTGTGAGTGACAAGAGATGTGTGAAGTTAATAATTAGGGTAATTTAGGGTGCTTTAAAAAAACTATTGAGAACCGCACCACCAATTTAGCACGTGAAATACAAAACGGGAAATGCAACGTATGTACCGAAAAACATCAAATTTCCCGTACGACAGTGGGTTGCTCAACCTGCTGAAAAGTTATTATTAATGAATACGAAAACACTCTTTATGTCGTTAGAATGTTTTTTTTTTTACGGTTCACACTTACACGAGCCAGTCTTTCTTTTTTTCGCGTGCTCATACTGAAGCTAGCAGAATTTTTTGTAGAAGAATGCAGCACCTTTTAAGGCACAGGTGTCATGTGTTCAGCGCTGTTTTCTCCCCAAAACCTTGTATGCTGAACGCGAGCCTGAATCACTGTGGAAGTTAAAAGTAGCTTCTTTAGCGTTTGAAGAAAGAACTGAAAGCTGCTTAATAAAAATTACAGGTCTATCGGTCTTTCCGTCTTTCCTGAAAATTTACCATCAGCTACTTTTTTTAGTTCAACATATTGCCACGTGGTGGTGACGTTGAATGACACAGTAGCAATACTGTGAACGACAAAACAAACTTTTATTGGGCGAACCTGTGCCCACAAAACAGGCTACACTTATAGCACAACGATAGCGGCGAACACGCTCGGCGATCGTCGAAAATCAGATCAGCGGGTCAAGCGCGTCGGCTTTTATAGAGCAATCGTCGAATGTTCCAGACTAATCGTTCGGACCCGCGTGCCTTCCACAAAGTTCTACAGCATTCGCGTTACGCGATGAAATCAGATAACACAGGGTTCGGCGACAACAGAAAGCCGGGTAGAAGCATCGATAACTTTCCAGAAACTTCGGATACATGCAGGCGCGTCCCGCGCTGCGCGATTACAGTTGTTAAGCGGCGAAACGTGGTCGCCCAATAAAGATAAGCACACGTGTCAATACCCCCCTCTTAAAAAGCATCGACCCGATGCTGCAAACAAACGAAGTTAATAAACAAAAGCACTCGTAGCAAAGAAAAGAACAAAAATAACGAAGTTCGTCAGCGTCCGTAAAAGGGTTTAAGGCGCACGACCTGGACCACTTCAGATCGTGCGCGGCGCCGCTGTGAATGCGAAATGCCGTCTGGCACGACCTCATAGTCCAGAGCGCCAATACGTCGGATGACCTTGTAAGGTCCGAAATAGCGTCGGAGTAGTTTCTCACTGAGTCCTCGTCGGCGTATCGGGGTCCAGACCCAAACACGGTCGCCAGGCTGGTACTCGACGAAGCGTCGTCGGAGGTTGTAGTGTCGGCTGTCGGTCCTCTGCTGGCTCTTGATTCGCAGGCGGGCGAGCTGTCGGGCTTCTTCGGCGCGCTGGAGATAGCTAGCGACGTCAACATTCTCTTCGTCAGTTACGTGCGGCAGCATGGCGTCAAGCGTAGTCGTCGGGTTCCTGCCGTAAACCAGCTTAAACGGCGTGATCTGTGTTGTTTCTTGCACCGCCGTGTTGTACGCAAAGGTTACGTACGGCAGGATCGCGTCCCACGTCTTGTCTTCGACGTCGACGTACATTGCTAGCATGTCGGCGAGGGTCTTGTTCAGGCGCTCCGTGAGACCATTCGTCTGCGGATGGTAGGCAGTTGTCCTCCTGTGGCTTGTCTGGCTGTACTGCAGAATGGCTTGGATGAGCTCTGCTGTAAAAGCCGTTCCTCTGTCGGTGATGAGGACTTCTGGGGCACCATGTCGCAGCAGGATGTTCTCGACGAAAAATTTCGCCACTTCGGCTGCGCTGCCTTTTGGTAGAGCTTTAGTTTCAGCAAAGCGGGTGAGATAATCCGTCGCCACGACGATCCACTTATTCCCGGATGTTGATATCGGAAACGGCCCCAACAAATCCATCCCAATCTGCTGGAATGGTCGGCGAGGAGGTTCGATCGGCTGTAGTAATCCTGCTGGCCTTATCGGTGGTGTCTTGCGTCGTTGACAGTCTCGGCATGTCTTGACGTAACGGGCGACGTCGGCGGTCAGACGCGGCCAGTAATACCTTTCCTGTATTCTCGACAGCGTCCGGGAGAATCCGAGGTGCCCAGCAGTTGGATCGTCGTGTAGGGCGTGCAGTATTTCTGGACGCAGCGCTGACGGTACAACAAGAAGGTAGCTGGCGCGGACTGGTGAGAAGTTCTTCTTCACGAGCAGGTTGTTTTGTAGCGTGAACGACGACAACCCGCGCTTAAATGCCCTAGGGACAACGTCGGTGTTTCCTTCCAAATACTCGACGAGGCCTTTTAGCTCCGGGTCTGCTCGTTGCTGTTTAGTGAAGTCTTCCGCGCTTGTTATCCCAAGGAAGGCGTCGTCGTCCTCGTCGTCTTGCGGCGGGGGATCGATGGGGGCGCGCGATAAGCAGTCGGCGTCGGAGTGTTTTCTTCCGGACTTGTATATTACCGTGACGTCATGTTCTTGTAGTCTGAGGCTCCACCGCGCCAGCCGTCGTGAAGGGTCCTTTAAGTTAGCTAGCTAACACAATGCATGATGGTCACTGACGACTTTGAATGGCCTGCCATAGAGGTAAGGGCGGAATTTAGCTATAGCCCAAATGATGGCGAGGCATTCCTTTTCAGTCGTAGAATAGTTGCTTTCCGCTTTTGACAGCGACCGGCTAGCATACGATATCACCCTTTCAAGTCCTTCTTTCCTCTGGACTTGGACGGCACCGAGGCCTAGGCTACTGGCGTCAGTGTGGATTTCGGTATCGGCGTCCTCGTCGAAGTGTGCAGGTACCGGCGGCGACTGCATGCGTCGTTTGAGTTCTTGAAATGCCTTGGCCTGCGGCGTTTCCCACTTGAACGCGACATCACATTTGGTTAGATGTGTTAGCGGCTCCGCGATGCGTGAGAAGTCCTTGACAAAGCGCCTATAGTAGGCACACATGCCAAGGAATCTGCGCACTGCCTTCTTGTCGGTTGGCTGCGGGAACTTTGCGATGGCAGCTGTCTTCTGTGGGTCGGGGCGTACTCCTGATTTGCTGATCACGTGGCCTAGGAACAAAAGCTCATCGTAAGCGAAGCGGCACTTTTCCGGCTTCAGAGTGAGCCCTGATGACTTGATGGCTTCTAACACTGTCGCAAGCCGCCTAAGGTGATCGTCGAAATTTCCGGCGAAGACAACGACGTCATCCAGGTAAACAAGGCACGTCTGCCACTTCAGTCCGGCTAACACCGTGTCCATGACGCGCTGAAACGTTGCAGGCGCCGAGCACAGTCCGAATGGCATGACCTTGAACTCGTAGAGGCCGTCTGGCGTGATGAAGGCAGTCTTTTCGCGATCTCTCTCGTCGACTTCTATTTGCCAGTAGCCAGACTTGAGGTCCATCGACGAGAAGTATTTAGCGTTGCAGCGCCGATCCAATGCGTCGTCTATCCGTGGAAGGGGGTACACATCCTTCTTCGTGATCTTGTTCAGTCGACGATAATCGACGCAGAAGCGTAGGGTTCCGTCCTTTTTCTTCACCAGGACTACAGGAGAGGCCCACGGGCTTTTCGACGGCTGGATGATGTCGTCGCGCAGCATTTGGTCGACTTGTTGCCTAATAGCTTCACGTTCTCGCGTCGAAACTCGGTAAGGGCTCTGGCGGAGTGGTCGAGCGCTCTCTTCGGTTATTATGCGATGCTTTGCAACTGGTGTTTGTCGAATCCTCGATGACGTCGAAAAGCAGTCTTTGTATCGTCGGAGAAGACTTCTGATCTGTTGCTGCTTACTCATAGGAAGACTTGGATTTACGTCGAAGTCTGGTTCGGGGACAATGCTCATCGGGGTAGATGCGGCTGAATCCGAGAGGACAAAGGCACTGCTGGTTTCCACAATTTCCTCGATGTATGCGATTGTCGTGCTCTTGTTGATGTGCTTGAACTCTTGGCTGAAGTTGGTTAGCATAACTTCCACTTGCCCTCCGTGGAGTCGAGCGATCCCTCTTGCGACGCAAATTTCACGGTCGAGCAGTAGATGTTGGTCGCCCTCGATGACGCCTTCTACGTCAGCGGGTGTTTCAGTGCCGACGGAAATAATAATGCTGGCGCACGGGGGGATGCTCACTTGATCTTCGAGCACACTCAAGGCGTGGTGACTACGACAGCTCTCCGGCGGTATCGCTTGATCTTGTGACAGCGTTATCGATTTCGACTTCAGGTCGATGACTGCGCCATGTTGATTCAGGAAGTCCATGCCGAGAATGACGTCTCGTGAACACTGTTGGAGGACAACGAAGGTGGCAGGGTAAGTTCGGTCATGAACGGTAATTCTTGCCGTGCAGATCCCAGTCGGCGTAATCAGGTGTCCTCCAGCGGTGCGAATTTGAGGGCCTTCCCATGCAGTCTTAACTTTCCTCAACTGGGCGGCGATGGGTCCACTCATGACGGAGTAATCGGCTCCTGTGTCTACTAAGGCGGTGACTGCGTGGCCGTCGAGAAGCACGTCGAGGTCGGTGGTTCTTTGTCTTGCGTTACAGTTAGGTCTCGGCGTCGGATCACGGCTGCGTCGTGTTGAACTGAAGCTGGAACGTCGCGTCGTCAAGTCGTCTTTCGTCGGTGTAGTCTTGGCTTCGTGGCTTCGTCGGGACGGCGGCGTGTCGTCATTAGGTCGTCGAGATGGTTTCTTTGTCGTCTTCGTCGGCGGCGGAGGATCTTCGTCAGTTCGACGAACAGCAACCGCACCTCCATCGGTTGCTGCTTTTAGTTTTCCGGATACGGGCTCGCTGACCGGCCCCGGGCTGGGCCAGTGTATGGTCGGCGCTGCGGCGACAGGTAGCGGCCAGGTGATGGCGAACGCGACGGTCGTCGAGAGCTCCACTGAGTAGCGGCGAGGTAGTCGGCGATGTCACGTGGGCGCTCTCCAAGCTGTGGACGCGGCGCGTTGACGGCGAACCCTCTCAGTCCCAAGTCGCGGTATGGGCATCGGCGATACACATGGCCGGCTTCTCCGCAGTGATAGCAGAGCGGGCGGTGGTCGGGGGCTCGCCAAATGTCTGTCTTTCTCGGGTAGCTGCGCTGGGCGACGGGTGGGCGCGCTGGCGGTGGCGGCGGTGGTCGACGGAATTGCGGCGCTGCAGGGCCCTGCCGTGGTCGTGGAGGGGGACCTTGACGGCGGGCGACGGCGGCGTAGGTCATCGCTTCTGGCTGGGGCTGCGATGATTGTGGTTGTAACTCGGGAACTCCGAGCGATCGCTGAACCTCATCTTTCACGATGTCAGCGATCGAAGCTACTTGAGGCTGCGACGAAGGCAGGACCTTGCGCAGTTCTGCGCGCACAATGGCCCTGATGGTCTGTTGAAGGTCGTCCGAACCCAGTCCTTGGATGGCATACTGCGGCGTGTGCCCCTGGCGGTTATATTGCCGGGTGCGCATCTCCAGAGTTTTCTCGATCGTCGATGCCTCTGCAGAAAACTCAGCCACAGTCTTCGGTGGGTTACGAATAAGTCCGGCGAAAATGTCTTGCTTGACGCCGCGCATCAGGAAGCGAACTTTTTTCTCCTCCGACATTTCCGCGTCGGCGTGCCGGAAAAGACGGGCCATCTCCTCCGTGAAGATCGCGATCGTCTCGTTTGGCAGCTGCACTCTGGTTTCTAGTAGAGCTTGGGCTCGCTCTTTTCGCACGACGCTTGTAAATGTGTGCAAGAAGCCGCTTCGGAAAAGGTCCCACGTCGTTAATGTGGCTTCTCGATTCTCGAACCACGTCCTGGCGGCGTCTTCCAATGCGAAATAGACATGCCGCAGCTTGTCGTCGCTGTCCCAACTGTTAAACTTAGCGACCCTCTCATACCTTTCGAGCCAGGTTTCCGGGTCCTCGAATGTTGATCCGCGGAACGTCGGAGGTTCCCTGGGCTGCTGCAGCACGATGGGGGACGCTGGGGCTGCCATTGGGGTTGCCTTGTCCACAATCTTCTTGGTCTTCTCAGGTAGAAGTCCGTGCTCCGGGGGCAGCTGTTGAAGACGGCGGCTTGCTCGATGCTCCGGGACTACGTTGGTGTTCTCTTTGCGGTCCGGGCTTGGATCACGGCTTGTCGGGGGCGCCCGGTACATGAACGAAAAGCACCTCCACCAGATGTCACGTGGTGGTGACGTTGAATGACACAGTAGCAATACTGTGAACGACAAAACAAACTTTTATTGGGCGAACCTGTGCCCACAAAACAGGCTACACTTATAGCACAACGATAGCGGCGAACACGCTCGGCGATCGTCGAAAATCAGATCAGCGGGTCAAGCGCGTCGGCTTTTATAGAGCAATCGTCGAATGTTCCAGACTAATCGTTCGGACCCGCGTGCCTTCCACAAAGTTCTACAGCATTCGCGTTACGCGATGAAATCAGATAACACAGGGTTCGGCGACAACAGAAAGCCGGGTAGAAGCATCGATAACTTTCCAGAAACTTCGGATACATGCAGGCGCGTCCCGCGCTGCGCGATTACAGTTGTTAAGCGGCGAAACGTGGTCGCCCAATAAAGATAAGCACACGTGTCAATATAAAGAGCTATATTATTTTACGCACTTCCGGCAGTACGGTCAGGTAGGCGTAACGCTGCCTCCTTTATAAGTTGGTGGACTGATCAGTTGCGCTGGTTTATAATATTGTAAATAAAATGTTTTGTCTGCTGTCAGTAATCGGATTTCTTTGTCATAAAACTTCTTGCTTTCGCTTGAAACTTGCCTGTAATCGTTCGGCGGCTATTGCGCCCTCGTCATTTATTTATTTTTCAGTATATGGGGTTCGTGCAAGGTGCGGATGTTTACCATAGCGTAAATGGTCACCGGCTCGTTCCAATGGCCATTTCAGTTGGTGGTGGTGTCCGCCGTCACCGTCGCCGCCTCCGTTATCGCCGATCTCCGTAGTAGCTATCGCAAGGAATGATAAAAAGAAGGAATGGGAGGACGCTTAAGACCTTGAAGAGTGGAACGCGATAACATTCAAAGATCCCCGACTGCTGCTCACGCTTTGCAGCGACTGCAGGTTACGTAACCGTAATGTTTTCCTGGAAACGCTTCTGGTGAACGCTGTGCAGGAAAGCGAGCTTTCCGCGGCGCGCCGTCCCTGCTAAGATAGACCTCGAACGGCAGCTGGAAAAGGCGTTCGTGTATGTGTTTCAGCGTAACGGAAATGTGTTTTCTAGTATATTCAAACTACAATCCGACTACCATGTCTGGATGTTGTGTGTAAGTCGTACTTGACGAATTTCCTGGAGCATTTTACTTTGAGAAATTGCATTAGTTCACTAACGCTTCTGCGCGGATGGGGGTGCGTGGTTCGGGAAGTTTTTTTCTCCTGCGGACGATGTCGCCGACACCGACACCGGATTTTCTGCGGCACAGGGCCCTTAACGCTATCTCGTTAAAATACCCGTTCAATAACCAGAATATTCTTTCTCTAGGTATGAGCTATTCATACCTTCAGAAATAATTGTTAATTGGCTACCCCCCCTTTTTCAAATATATAGTAAAATTCGTGGTGTGTCTATTTAGTTATATTATGTATGTGCACGGTGTTTACACTGCAAATTTAAAGTGATGTTGAAGTGAGAAACTGCGGATGAACCAGCCACTGCTAGTGCTTCTAATGCGCTTGTCATCCTGTTGTCAGTATTTGCAGAAATAAATCCAATGTGTGATTTGAAAGCCGCGCACGTCCGCGCCAACAATGATGCGGTTAGCTATTAGCCACTCTAAAATGTGAAGTGAAAACGTAGAGACAAGTCAAAAGAAACCTCAGATGATGTAAATAACAAAACTCTGGTAATGACACTTTAGGGGGGGGGGGGGCTTCGGCATCACCGAGGGGGGCTCTGCCCCCCCACCCCCCCGTAAAAGTCGGGAGGGGGCACAGTTCCCCAGACCTCCCCCCCCACCCCCCCCGTAGTCGGCGCCTATGTAATGAAGTATACATACTAATCTAGAAGTTCCACGCTTGAAGAGGGTTCTACGCTTTCCCCAATTTACCAGCACCATATATCAGTACAGATCGAGCTTACGTATGCAAAGATGGCTGCTCGTTCATGTAATTAGTTTGTATATGAATTCTCTGTGGAGCACTAAAGTCTTAACATTTACTGTGAATTGCGAAGACACAATTATTCGCGGCCTAGGAAAAGGCGCCAGGGGTTTGTGAAACATTTTTACGGCACCTAGGAAATTTTGCCGCAGATCAGTGTTCCTCACCAGGCTGGCTCATACCAGACAGACAAGCGGGGCGCCTAGATGACGCAGTGCAAATTGTTATGTTATTGTTAATTGCTATGCAAAATTACAAGCGGCTGCACGGAGCCAGAATGGCTTGAATGTGCAACAGAGCCCACACGTCCTTCTTCTCGAGCAATCCCGCTCTCTGCCAGAAAGTCAAGCTCAGTAGTAAAAATGCTGGTGCGTAAGAAGCACTGACGGCAGCGTCAGTGATTTCTTCACGTGACTTCTGTCAATCAGCCAATGCAGAATGGGAAGTACCAGAAGGTTACGTGCGTCGTGCAGCAAAATATGGATAGAAGGGGGGAAATAAGGGAGCCGAGGATAATGACGTGAACGTCATGGGGTCTTCAACTACAGCGTGAGCAGGCAGAGCAGGAATGTCGCGGGAAAAATGGTGCGAATAAGAATGGGGCACACAATGAACATCGTTATGTTAGAGGAAGCGAAAATTGCCACGGGATTTGCTGTGACACACGCGGACGCTAGTCTACGCTAAGAGAGGGAGTTTCAACATGTGCGGTGAAGCCGGCTTTTTGACAGCACAGGTTTTTGAAGACTTGATACTCACTCCTTGTCAAGTTACACGAAGCATGTATGTATGTATGTATGTATGTATGTATGTATGTATGTATGTATGTATGTATGTATGTATGTATGTATGTATGTATGTATGTATGTATGTATGTATGTATGTATGTATGTATGTATGTATGTATATATGTATGTATGCAAAAGTAAGAACTTAGTTCTTTCCAAGCGCCAAGTTCTAAAGGATGAAAAAGAAATAACTGTAAGCGAAGATTACTGCCCGGCAAAAACACACTGCCGCAAAACGTTGATCGAATTTGGAAAAAACACAAGATACTCATTTAAGTTGCATTACAATAAATTGATGATCGGTGGAAAACCGTATGTTTACAATGAAGCTCATAATACGGTAACTAAAGCAGAAGCTTTCGATAGCACACAGAACGACCTCAGCCCTCGTACTATTCGCTCTGGACGCAAATTGCCATTGAAAGAAATATAGGGGAACGAACGGGGAGGCGGTTCTCAGCTGTGTTCTTGCTCAGTGCTTTTCTCGAACATGTCTAGTCTTCTGTCCAAAAGGGACGAACTGTGCGCCATTATTGATGACTGTGACGCTGACAATATTGCGTTAACTGAAACCTGGCTGTCATCTAAAGTGGCCAACTGTGAGTTGTACTTTTGCTGAAATAAATACGCTGTTTTTCGGAGCGATCGCACCGGGAAAGTAGGCGGTGGTGTGCTTCTTGCAATCAGTGACCATTTGAGGGCTTTTGTGTGCCGGTTGTTTGAGATATACAAGTCATCTGCAGCTGCCTTACAATAAAATTTAAAAAAACTAGTAATAGGAGCTTGTTACCGATCCCCCTCAAGTCCTTTGTCTTCTTGCAATGACCTGTATGACAACTTGAACCAGATAACAATACGTATCCTGGAGTGCCAATATATCTAATTGGCGACTTTAACTTTCCAAACATCGTATGGTCCCACATCAGTCCGTTTTCTGACTCCTCAACTACTGGATGTAATGAGTTCATTACACTTTGTTCTGACTTCGGTTTCTCACAAATGGTCATGTCACCAACGCGAATCACTCGGCACTCAACCTCACTACTTGATCTGGTGCTCACATCTTCACCCGACAACGTCTCATCGATAACTCACTTACCTGGTCTCAGTGATCACGTCATTTTGCATTTCACGCTTACATTCCCCCAGCAGTATCAATGCAAACAACTAAAGACAATCAGAAACTTCAAAGGAGCCAATTTTTCTGCCATAAACTCAAGCCTATGTCCATTTCTTGACAACTTCTTACCGCAGTTTTTTGAACGATCAGTTGAAAGAAATTGGTGTATGTTCAAGAATCAAATTTTAGAATTAATCCGTCAGCATGTTCCACTCCAGCGCGTTTATTCTCATTATCAAGCCCCCTGGTATAACAGGTCCCTTAAAGGGACCTATGCCACCTTGGACATGACGCACGTGATGAGCTGCTCAACTACTACAATGAATCTTGGCAGAACGGCGCCGTTCCTAAACAATGGAAATTGAGCCGCTTGATCCCCATTCTGAAACCTGGAAAGTCTCCGCTTGAGATCTCATCATATCGTCCGATTGCGCTTTCGAGCTGCGTCGGCAAAGTGATGGAAAGAATGATTCTTGCTCGATTGGAATGGTACCTAGAACGGTTCAACATCTATCCGGACGCCATGACAGGTTTTCGTCGAGGTCGCACGTCCATCGACAACGTCATTGACATCGTAACATGGGTCCAAAATCAAAAAAGCCTCAAGCGCCTATCTGCGGCACTTTTTCTGGATATAAAAGGAGCATACGACAACGTCGCCCACGAGGCCATACTAAACTCACTTGAGGCTGTTGGAGTTGGTGGCCGGATGTATCAATGGATTCGGGACTATTTGAATGAGAGGCGTTTTTTCTTACAGACCGAAGACGGCCCAACTTCAGACCATTCCATCTGCCGTGGTGTGCCGCAGGGTGGAGTGTTGAGCCCTATTTTGTTCAACCTCGTCCTGGTAGGACTCGCGGATTACCTACCGCAGACAGTACATGTCTCAATATACGCCGACGACATTTGCATCTGGGCCTCTGCGGTGACTCGCCCTCAGCTAAGAGCCAGGCTTCAGCGGGCGGCAACCATGACGGCTTCTTATCTCCGAGAGCAAGGCCTCAGTGTGTCTACTGAAAAGTGCGCATTACTTGGTTTTACGCGGAAACAAATGTCATCGTATCCTGTTACGATCAATGGTCAAGCTGTACTCTATGTTAAGACGCATCGCTTTCTGGGCGTCATCATTGACCGCAACCTCTCATGGAGCCCTCACTGCGTCTATCTGAAGAAGAAGCTAGTCGCCATTGCTCAGGTCTTCCGATTTCTATGCGGGAAAAACTGGGGTACACCAGTCCATTCTATGTTGCAGCTGTACAGGGTTTTGTTTCTCGGACTCCTTCGTTACAGCCTACCAGTATTGTCAAATGCATGCAACACGAACTTTCGCGCCTTGGAGAGCATACAAGGTCAAGCCCTACGCACGTGTTTAGGGCTGCCTAGGTGCACCTCAACAGCAGCGACAATCGCCATCGCAGGAGACCATACAATCCAGACACATGTAGCTGTCGACTCTCTCAGAGCGCACATTCGCCATCTGTCAAGGATCCCCGACCATCATTTGGCCTCCCTACCAGCCGAGAGACCTCAAGCGACCTTTTCACGAGTTATTAGCGCTCATCATGAGTACATACCGGCATCATTTACACCGGCGGCGAAGCCTTCCTCTCCCCTGTGGTGCCTGCGACAGCCTCAAGTGAATTTTGCTATTCCTGGAATTACAAAAAAGTCCAATCATCCATCGCCGGCTCTGAAGCAACTTACACTCATATTACTGCACCAGACGTATCATGACCGCATACATATATATACCGATGGTTCCACCTCACCTACCAGCTCAACTGCCGCATTCGTCGTTCCAGCCAAGAACGTTACAGTTAAATTCAAATTGTCGCACACGACTACATCTACATCGGCAGAACTTGCAGCTCTCCATGCCGCTATGATGTACATCACCGAAGAGCCTACAGAGAAATGGGTCGTATTTTGTGACTCGAAGGCAGCCCTTCACAGCATCAAGTCCGCATTACGTCCCAGAACTTACGAGCAAATGACATCTGAAATCAGGGAACTGCACCACCATGCTCTGGAAAGTGGACACCACATTATATTTCAGTGGATTCCTGCTCACTGTGGCATCGTCGGCAACAACCTAGCTGACAAGGCTGCCCGGTGTGCCCACGAAGATACCAAGACGCGTCCAACAGCTTTGGCGAGGTCGGACGCTGCCAGAAAACTTCGCCAACTTGCGCGTAAGAAGTCCCAAGATCTCTGGATTTCAAGTGGCCTCAATTGCAGATTACGTAAACTGGACCCCACACTACGGCTACAACTGCCATCTAGCCTTCCCCGCGGCGAAGCAACCTTGTTGTGTCGCTTGTGGCTGGGAGTGGCGTTCACGAAAGCACACTCCTACCGTATGGGAATGGCCGAGAGCCCGATGTGCGACTCCTGTGGGTGCGAGGAGACCATCGAGCACCTATTGTGTACCTGCCCTCGCTACGATGTCCAACGCCTCTCTCTGCGGGCAACTTTACGCAGACTGGACTCGAGACCGTTTACCGAGTCAAAGATACTCGGACCGTGGCCACACCCGTCACTAGCTCGAAAAGCGATTCGTGCACTAGTGCGGTACTTGAAGTGCACGGGCTTAACAGACCGTTTATAGTGTCCTTGTGTATGGTGTCGCTCCCACACGTACTCAGTGCTTCCTCTCTCCCTTTCTTCCTCTTTCTATTCCCCTTTCCCCCACCCCCAGTGTAGGGTAGCAAACCGGATGCTGTTCTGGTTGACCTCCCTGCCTTTCCTACCCTTGTTTTCTCTCTCTCTCTCTTTAAAGGGAAGCTGAAGAATCTGTCGAATTCAATAAGACGCTCATATACGGATGCGGGAACCTTATAGACCATGCAGGTAAAATTTTGGGGGGGATTTTTCACTTAGGAGCGACGCAATCGTCGGTTAAAATTGCGCTGTAGCTACGCCCCCCGTCGAGCGCCGCGCGCTGCTGCTGACGCTGACGATGAGAGCGGAGACCGGAAACCGCGGCGTAGTGAGGTCAGCACTGGTGTTCCGTTCCTTCGCAGCCTCCGCGACCGTGCCTGACCGGGCTTATTTCTGCGTGCGTGCCGTCCTTATCTGCTTCGCTCGACCCTACATTCCTTTGTTTGTGTCTATATAGTAGTGGTAGTTGACGTGCGCAGCATCAACTGAACTTGTAGGCCGATCATGCCGGCGTTCTGTGCAGCCTACGCTTGCACGAACACCAGCGGCCGCAACGATGTTTAGATGTTCCTTTAGTTCCTGCAAGACAAAAAGCTTTCAGCTAAGGGGGAGGCTGCTGTGAAGCTAAACAACTTCAAGCTCTTAAGAACAACAGTGTTGTGCTCTAACCACTTCCGTGACGATTACTACCGGAGTTTATCAATAATGCGGGCTTTGGGTACTCCTAAAGAAATAATTAGCACGCTGAACGGAAGGTGCAGGTTTCATCGCCAAGCGCAGCGAATTTTCTATTCGCGCGTGTGTTGCGAAACAGCCTGCATGCAGCTACCATAACGCAGTGCAAGCGTAAAGTTTGCATGTGTTGGAACGCCTGCTCACGCCAGGACGCTGCGCTCCACATTCTCTCGCACACACAGATAAACCGACCATCTCACGTAACCGACGGAATTCGCCGGTGACGAGCAGCGTGCGGATGGCGGCCAAGATTCGGCCGGTAGAGCCGGCCGAATCTTGGCCGGCTCTACCGAAACGACAACATTCACCAACAGAAACACAGCAAACTTTCGCTGGACAACCCCCGACGTCTACTGTCGGCGGTTTGTGCGACCAAGACAGGCAGGTGGCTGATATACTGCAAACGCTAATTAATACAATGCGCATTATACTCAACAAGCTGCAAACACCAGCAGCTCGAAGCGCTCTGCAAATACTGGATGCACTAAATCCAGTGCTTGATAGCATCGTTTAAGCATCATGGCTCTACCAATAGTCCCCTTCCGCACTGAACTTAAAAGTGCGTCGATCTTTCAATGGAATGCCAGGGGTCTAAGGACCCGTATATCAGACTTTCACCAATTTATTTTCCCACATCGCTTCCCCATACTGGTCATTTGCGAACCAAATACATCAACTCCACTCAGACTGTCTGGTTATGAATCTTTCGTCTCGTCCACATGCGGTGCGAGCACGAAAGTGATCATCTACATCCGCACGGACTTAACATATGTCGCTAACGCGATAGAGCCTCATGACGACAACCAATATGTCTGCCTAAATGTCCAAAAGAAGAATGTGTCATTTGCACTATTTGGAGCCTACATATCCCCAGCGGGTCACTTTGACGGCGAACGACTAAAGAAAATATTACTAATAAACAATAGCCCCTGGGTTATCACAGGTGACTTCAACGCGCATCACCAGCTATGGGGAAGCACTAAAATTGACTCCAAAGGCAGGAGCCTTGCCTCCTTTGCTGCCGACCATGATTTGTGCTGTGTGAATGACGGCAGCCCTACATTTCTGCGAAGCACGACCTACAGTAGCTGCTTGGAGTTAACTTCGGTGTCACGGCGCTTTGCCTCCAGCGTCCAATAGTTTACAGACATAGAAACACATGGAAGCGACCATATTCCAACATACATAAAGTAGAGGAGTTGAGCAACGCTCCTCTACTGTCTTGCGTACAGTTGATTGGTCCAAGTTTAAGAAGGATATGGATGACACATGTCGGGAAGGCCTCTCACACAATATCGAAGAAGCAATCGCAGAGGCATTGAAAACATCCATCTGCTCGCTTACAAGGTCAACAAGGCGAACAGACTTGCACATGGAACTGGAGAGGCTGCGTGCGGCACGCCGACAGGCGGAGAGGAGGTATCGGCGCACGAAGTCCGTCTTGGATCTGAGGGCTTCACGACGCATACAAAAGAAAGTCCAGCGTGGCATGAATAAATTGGAAGATAAGCGATGGAAAACATTCTGTCAGTCACTTGATCCCCGAAAATCGCTCTCGCAGATATGGAGAACGGTTAGGGGTCTTCGCTCATCTCCGCATCAAAGGAAGCCCTTCGCTGCTCTGGCCCTCTACCAACTCCGCTCGGAACTTCAAGTGGCTGAAGAGTTCTGTGCACGGGTTGCTGGGTCCGTGGCCATCATTACTGACGCAGCATTGAATGACATCCCTGAGGCACGTGTACCAGAAATGAACGTGCTATTTTCACTCGAAGAGCTCGATGCTGCGTTGGCGACCTGCAGGCGTTCTTCGTCACCAGGACCTGATGGCATCATGTATGCTGCCCTATGCCACCTTGGACATGACGCACGTGATGAGCTGCTCAACTACTACAATGAGTCTTGGCAGAACAACGCCGTTTCTAAACAATGGAAATCGAGCCGCTTGATCCCCATTCTGAAACCTGGAAAGTCTCCGCTTGAGATCTCATCATATCGTCCGATTGCGCTTTCGAGCTGCGTCGGCAAAGTGATGGAAAGAATGATTCTTGCTCAATTGGAATGGTACCTAGAACGATTCAACTTCTATCCGGACGCCATGACAGGCTTTCGTCGAGGTTGCACGTCCATCGACAACGTCATTGACATCGTAACATGGGTCCAAAATCAAAAAAGCCTCAAGCGCCTATCTGCGGCCCTTTTTCTGGATATAGTAGGAGCATACGACAACGTCGCCCATGAGGCCATACTAAACTCACTTGAGGCTGTTGTAGTTGGTTGCCGGATGTATCAATGGATTCGGGACTATTTGAATGAGAGGCGTTTTTTTCTTACAGACCGAAGACGGCCCAACTTCAGACCATTACATCTGCCGTGGTGTGCCGCAGGGTGGAGTGTTGAGCCCTATTTTGTTCAACCTCGTCCTGGTAGGACTAGCGGATAACCTACCGCAGACAGTACATGTCTCAATATACGCCGACGAGATTTGCATCTGGGCCTCTGCGGTGACTCGCCTTCAGCTAAGAGCCAGACTTCAGCGGGCGGCAACCATGACGGCTTCTTATCTCCGGGAACAAGGCCTCAGTGTGTCTACTGAAAAGTGCGCATTACTTGGTTTTACGCGGAAACAAATGTCATCGTATCCTGTTACCATCAATGGTCAAGCTGTATTCTATGTTAAGACGCATCGCTTTCTGGGCGTCATCATTGACCGCAACCTCTCGTGGAGCCCTCACTGCGTCTATCTGAAGAAGAAGCTAGTCGCCATTGCTCAGGTCTTCAAATTTCTATGCGGGAAAAATTGGGGTACAGCAGTCCATTCTATGCTGCAGCTGTACAGGGTTTTGTTTCTCGGACTCCTACGTTACAGCGTACCAGTATTGTCAAATGCATGCAAGACGAACTTTCGCGCCTTGGAGAGCATACAAGGTCAAGCCCTACGCACGTGTTTAGGGCTGCCTCGGTGCACCTCAACAGCAGCAACAATCGCCATCGCAGGAGACCATACAATCCAGACACATGTAGCTGTCGACTCTATCAGAGCGCACATTCGCCATCTGTCAAGGATCCCCGACCATCATTTGGCCTCCCTACCAGCCGAGAGACCTCAAGCGGCCTTTTCACGAGTAATTAGCGCTCATCAAGAGTACATACCGGCATCTTTTACACCGGCGGCGAAGCCTTCCTCTTCCCTGTGGTGCCTGCGACAGCCTCAAGTGAATTTAGCTATTCCTGGAATTACAAAAAAGTCCAATAATCCATCGCCGGCTCTGAAGCAACTTACGCTCCTATTACTGCACCAGACCTATCATGACCGCATACATATATATACCGATGGTTCGACCTCACATACCAGCTCAACTGCCGCATTCGTCGTTCCAGCCAAGAACGTTACAGTTAAATTCAAATTATCGCACACGACTACATCTACATCGGCAGTACTTGCAGCTCTCCATGCCGCTATGATGTACATCACCGAAGAGCCAACAGAGAAATGGGTCGTATTTTGTGACTCTAAGGCAGCCCTTCACAGCATCAAGTCCGCATTACATCACAGAACTTACGAGCAAATGACATCTAAAATCAGGGAACTGCACCACCATGCTCTGGAAAGAGGACACCACACTATATTTCAGTGGATTCCTGCTCACTGTGGGATCGTCGGCAACAACCTAGCTGACAAGGCTGCCCGGTGTGCCCACGAAGATACCAAGACGCGTCCAACACCTTTGTCGAGGTCGGACGCTGCCAGAGAACTTCGCCAACCTTCGCGCGAGAAGTCCCAAGATCTCTGGATTTCAAGTGGCTTCAATTGCACATTACGTAAACTGGACCCCACGCTACGGCTACAACTGCCATCTAGCCTTTCCCGCGGCGAAGCAACCTTGTTGTGTCGCTTGTGGCTGGGAGTGGCGTTCACGAACACATACTCCTACCGTATGGGAATGGCCGAGAGCCCGATGTGCGACTCCTGTGGGTGCGAGGAGACCATCGAGCACCTATTGTGTACCTGCCCTCGCTACGATGTCCAACGCCTCTCTCTGCGGGCAGCTTTACGCAGAATGGACTCGAGACCGTTCACCGAGTCAAAGATACTCGGACCGTGGCCACACCCGTCACTGGCTCGAAAAGCGATTCGTGCACTTGTGCGGTACTTGAAGTGCACGGGCTTAACAGACCATTTATAGTGTCCTTGTGTATGGTGTCTCTCCCACGCGTATTCAGTGCTTACTCTCTCCCTTTCTTCCTCTTTCTATTCCCCTTTCCCCCACCCCCAGTGTAGGGTAGCAAACCGGATGCTGTTCTGGTTGACCTACCTGCCTTTTCTACCCTTGTTTTCTCTCTCTCTCTTTTGCCGCGTTTAAACCGTCTGTGTAGATTGCCGACAGCTTTGGGGCAGCGCGCAAATGCCGAATATCGCATCACCGCTTACGTTCTACGAGGAGGCATGCAGGAACATAACACTATACAGTTGTTTGCCCGGAAACGTACTCACTGGAATGCTGAATGCAGCTTAGCAAAAAAAAAATACTCGCCAAAGAACATTTCCAACACAAGGAGATGCTAACACTTCGCCTTCGTTCATGTGGAAAGCAGTGCTTGCACCAGCATCTTTTGCTTCTTGGAGAGGCCGGCCCTTCGCAATCGGCTCGTATATGTAGGGAGTAAAGTATAAAACCCCTTACAAATGATCTTTCACGCGACAGCGACAGCGCGACAAGAAAGGCGATGGCTGTCGCGTTCACTCGTCGCCTGCAAGCCGAACTCCACGTGAGCGACGGCTTTGAGTGACGACTTCGCGGTATGAGGGCAGCAATATAGGCGCCGAAACTAGCGTGACGCATGCTTTATCAAATTAAGCTGATGTATTTTACTGAAGAAGGAGCATAAGATATTTCTGAAGGTCTTGCACTAGGTTCTTATTCTTGCACGTGTAAAATTGAATAGTTTGCTCGTTCCGTGCGACAAACAGTAGTATTTGAGTTATGTACATCCAGTTTCGGCTTCGCACTATATATATATATATATATATATTGGCTAGTCGCTCATAGCATTTCCGGGCGACGAGCGACGAGTTCTATATTTCTAGAAACGAGCGATCGAGTGACAACACCGAGCGATCTGTTCAAGCGACGGCTCGTTTTGTCGCTCGAAGCCGTCGCCCGTCACCGTCGCGCGCAAAATCGCTCTGGTGGAGTTTGGACTTAACGCTGAACTCCTCAGAGAAACGCAAGCTCTCGAAATTTTCCATGACCGTCTCAGCAAAACAGCACCAAACTACCTTGCACCGTGCTTCGTGTGTAGCGGAAGCAGTCGGTCCGGACGAACACCGTTGTTGGCGTCACGAGGCGCCGGACCAATCACAGGAGGGAAACGAGGCGCGCGAGCTGGGCGTGTCTGCTGCTGCACTTTTCGTCGAAGTAAAATATGTTTGCGCTTTCTTTCGCTCAATTTCGATGCGATATTCGAATTCATAGGGTTGAAAACCACGCACTACCTACATCGAAGAAATTTTGAAGCTGTGCCGAACCGTCAACCCTCAAATGACAGAGGAAGATAAAGTGGGGCACGTGGTAAAAGGAATAGCGGAAGACGTGTACAACTTCCTCATTGGTAAAGAGAACTTGCACACTGTATCAGAACTGATACGGCACTGCCGCACGTTCGAGGCGCTGAGAACTCGCCGAATTACACCAAAGTTTGGACGGCTGGCCAATGTAACGACTGTAGTAAGTGTTGACACGAGTCCTCCGCTCCCAGACCTTTCGTCTGCCATCCGCCAGATAGTCCGCGAGGAGCTCCAGCGACATGACGAACAGGCACGTTATGCGGCGCCACGTTGCAGCTCCTCCGTTTTCCGAGATACTCTTTGGGAACCCCCTTCGGCTACTTAGAACCACTCGGTGAACGTCAAGGATCTTAACGGCTCCAGAGATGAACCGCATTACATTACGACCGAACCACCACGCAATGATTCGCCCCCTCAACGTTTTGATCCACGCCAACGCAACTTCCGTCCACGAAGACTCGCCGCTACCTACGACTTTCAAGGGGAAGAGCCTCGTTTCCCTCAACCGATGTCTTCGGCAGAATACTTCAATCCGCATTCTGAAGTTCGCCCTTCGCCAGTGTGTTACTGCTGCGGCATGCCTGGCCATATAGCTAGGTACTGTAGCCGACGCCGAGCATCAAACTACGGATCGTCAGCGCCGACTATGCAGTCTAGCGGTCGTATACTGCGCACTCAGTGGCCAGGGGACTCCACTTCAGGAAGCCACTTTCGAGAGGACCGATGCACCGCCCAGGAGACCTACTTTGGAGAAGAAAGAACCCGGAACTGCTACCGCTCCCCTGTCTCCCACCGTACTCTGACGCCACCACCAGCCTTCCGAGCCTCCCGATCACCATCCCCTCGGCCGCGATTCACGTCACCATCGCCTCGGCGCCGTTTCGTGTCGCCCCCGCCGGGAAACTAGCCAGCGCGGCCGATGGAGGTGAGGTGGCTGGAAAATGTGTGCTGCCGACTCAACTGCCTCCAACTATTTTCATGCTAAAGAATAAGGTTCATGTACTGATTGATGGGGTCTCTACAATGGCTTTAGTCGACATGGGAGCAACTGTCTCGGTCATGAGTGTGGGGTTTAAAGGCCTTCTGGGACGCAAGGTTATGTTTCGTTGGGACCAGTGCACAAGTTTCCGTAGAGTCAGTGGTGAATCATTATACCCGGTTGGTGTGTGTAACGTGGATGTGTCTTTGGGTGGGAAAGCTTTTAATTCAGAGTTTACTGTTCTTCCTCGCTCCTCGCATGACGTGATTCTAGGGATTGACTTTTTGCAATTGTGTGGTGCGAATGTTGACTGCCGGACGGGAGAACTCAGTGTCGACACCTGTGTTTCACCTGTGCTCTTTGAAGGTGCAGCTTGTCCTGAGAGTGTGTTGTGCGTCTCTGAGGATACAGTTGTGCCCGCCTTATCCGCGATGCGTGTTGCCGTCGCCTGTTCATCTCCGACTCCTATCTCGTTCAATGCTACAGTGGAACCTGTACATCGGAATTGCCTCAAGAAAAACGTGTTAGTTCCGCACTGCGTGGTCTCAGTGACCAATGGATGCGCGGGGCTGTGGGCGCTAAACTGTTCCACTGAAGCGGCAGTGCTACCTCAAGGCCTAAAGATTGCCACGTTTCAGGAATACTCGCCCGTATCGGTGGCAGTACTTACAGAGCTTCCCGATGAAGGAGAAACTAGTGTCTCGAGCCCCGGGAGCTCGAAGGTACTTTCCATGATTAATAAGTCACTCAGCGATCACGAGCGTCGAGTTTTGATGGCCCTGCTTACGAAACATACCTCGGTATTCGAATTTGCGCAGCACGATGGCCCGCCATCAATTCCTGCGTCCAGAACTCGTCACCGCATCAACACAGGAGCCGCCCAGCCAATCCGACAAAAACCCTATCGTGTATCTCCGACAGAACGCAAGATAATCAGCGATCAGGTCCAAGAAATGCTATGCAAAGGCGTCATTCGAGAATCATCTAGTCCTTGGGCAGCCCCCGTGATATTGATGAAGAAGAAAGACGGTACTTGGCGGTTCTGTGCTGATTACCGCCGCCTAACCACCGTTACTAAAAAAGATGTGTATCCGCTCCCACGAATTGACGACGCCATCGACTGTCTCTTTGCGGCACCTTACTTTTCCTCAATTGATTTACGGTCAGGTTACTGGCAAATTCCTATACACAAGGACGACAGAGAAAAGACAGCATTTGTAACACCCGACGGACTATCCGAGTTTAACGTGATGCCTTTCGGGTTGTGTAACGCGCCCGCAACGTTCGAAAGGTTCATGGACATGATATTACGCGGCTTAAAATGGGAAGTTTGCATGTGTACTTAGACGACGTTGTGATCTTCGGGCGAACGTTTAGTGAGCACAACAAACGTTTGGATTTGGTCTTGAACTGCTTGGAGAAAGCGGGTCTTGTGCTAAATTAAAAAAAATGCCGTTTTTGGGAACGACAAACTTTTGTGCTAGGTCATCTGGTCGCTAAAGAAGGCATCCGACCAGATCCACAAAAGACTGCGGCCGTTGAAGCATTTAGAGTACCCAACTCTGTCAAGCAGTCAAGAAGTTTCTTGGGCTTGTGCTCCTATTTTCGCCGATTCATTCCCCGGTTTGCTGACATGGCTCATCCCCTTACACGCCTTCTCCAAAAAGGCGTTCCCTTTGAGTGGACTGCAGATTGCGGCTCATCATTTCGCCGGCTCAAGTTCCTGTTGACATCCCAACCAATTTTTCGCCACTTTGATCCTTCATCACCAGCTGAGATTCACACCGATGCCAGCGGCGTAGGCATCGGTGCTGCGCTAGTTCAGCTTGTTGGCGACAGTGAGCACGTGATCTCTTACGCTAGCCGGTCCTTGAGCCGCTCCGAGCGCAACTACACAGTCACCGAACAAGAGTGTCTGGCGGTCATCTTCGCAGTGCAACGGTTTCGTTCGTACCTCTACGGGCGCCCCTTCACGGTGATAACAGATCATCATTCGCTGTGCTGGCTTGTGAATCTGCGGGATCCCTCAGGACGACTAGCGCACTGGGCCCTCCGTCTACAGGAATACGATTTTGTTATTGCTACAAAATTGGCCGGCGACATGCTGACGCTGATGGTCTCTCTCGGATGCCACTTCAAACAACTGAATGTGATGCGGACAATTTTGATGAATACATCGCGTGTGTGTCCCCGGAATGTACGGATATGGGTACCGTCATATCCGAGCAGCACAAGGACGAGAGCTTACAACCGCTCTTTGCGACAGCACAGGAGTCACCTGCAGGCAGTCGCTTTCGCCTACGTGATGGTGGCGCGCTGCATAAGAAGAGCTACTCGACCACCGGTGCACGCTACCTTTTAGATGTCCCCAAGAACTTTCGCCACCAAGTGTTACACGCCATGCACGATGACCCAATTCCGGTCATCCTGGTTCCACACGTACACTCTACCGGGCTGAAGAACGTTTTTACTGGCCTAAGATGCGGAAAGATATCGAACGGTACGTCGCCAGCTGCTCTCAATGCCAGCGCTACAAGCGTCCGCCACAAGTGCCACATGGCCTGCTTCAACCAGTTCCGCCTTCTAGCGTCCCCTTTGAGCAAGTTGGTATAGATTGTTAAGAATGGTCATACGGGGTGGCAACGTGCCAGCTTTCAGCCCGCTGCACGTGTTCCATGCCCACCAGTTCGGAGAAATGCGAAGAGCCGACAGCCACGAGGCGCGTGTTCAACTCCGGAAATTGGTACTTGGCCGCACCACCCACGACAAAGCAGTTCTACGAGGCCCTCTGACGTCGGCACTGAAAGCTGGGCAGTACCGAGAACTGCGGATGACCGGCAGCCACGTGGTGCGCGGTCAGCTCAGGCATGTGGCACTCCGCCGCGCCATACCAGACGGAGCAGTTCTACGAAGCCCTCGGTCGTCGACTCCGGAGCCTTTGTGTGTATGGTTTCGCACCTGTGTGTTTGCGTGTGTTTTGGCGATAAACGATAGTGCGGGGCGGCGACAAGTTTACAATGCTTGGACGAACCTTCCCGACCATTCCTGCTCCGACATACCTCATCCTCCAAGCCGGCACACCTCACCCTCCATTCCTGCTCCGTCCTCGTCCGAACGATGACGTCGAACTATGACGTCAAGCGGAGAGCTTATAAGCAGCGTTTGCCGGCTGCTAGGGAGTGCTCGTGTCGTGCTCTGTCATACTAGAAATGTACTAAGTGAGCTGTGTGCTCGTAAACTGTTTGCTGTATGTTAGTTTTGCGGTCTCCATATGGGAGTCGCGCTAGTCTGCCAATCTATGTCCTGTTTTAAAATCTAAATCCTGCAATTAAATTCTGCTCGCCTAGTCCTGTCGTCCCAAGTTCATCTCTACAGCTACGTCTGCCAAATCCTACAACTGAATGGCAGCGGAGGGATCAGCCTACGGCTCCTAGATCGGCCTGCGGCTCGTAAATCGGCCTACGACTCGGAGACAGCAACGGCAGCTGACGGACGTTGGCACATGGTGACCGACCGGCATCCTGATCAAGTTGGAGGCGACTTGAGATTGACCACCCCTTGCAACTGACTGGATACGGCGGGGAAGGACTGGTGATATGGTGCTGCTTCAGTGGGTAAGCGTTTGGTTTTGGCTGTAAGATTTACCAGGCTTCAATTTCTCTGTGTTTCTGATTTGATTCGCTGGGATCTTTTACTTGTATTTTGATTTGCGTGGGTATCGCAACAAGTATTGTGTGACAGCAGAGCCAAAGCTTAAAGTAGCGACCATGGTTCTAATGTGTTTGACGAGAGCCGACCTGTTGTGGTTGTGCGAGGAGATCGAGGTAAACGTAGATGAGGACTTGAGGGAATCAGAGATTCGTAAAACCATTCTAGAAAGTAACAATGATTTGAAAGTCATAGAACAAATGGGCAAACGAATTCTAAGTAAAAGACAAGAACAGGAATCAATTAAGCAAGAATGCCAAGAGCGCGAGCGAAATCGCCAAGAGCGCGAGCGAAATCGCCAAGAGCGCGAGCGAAAACACCAAGAGCGTGAGCAAAAACTGCAGGAGGTTGAAAAAGAAATTGCAGCAGTAAAGAAACAGATACAGGATTTGCAGCAGCTAAACGCAGGAAGTCCACAGCGGCTTGAGAAATCTGTAGGCTGGACGCAGCAAAAGTGTGAAGAAGTAGATTGCAGATTTTCGTCGAAAGCCGAGAAAAGTACTAGTACCTGTGAGAGTAGCAGCACGTTCATAGGTGAACTCGAAGTGCTAGCAGCTAACGAAGCCTTAGTGGCAACAGAGGCCGTTAAAGGCCAGAGTGAGAGCGACGAGGTGCTGTGCCAACAGAGGACTGTAGAGACAGCTAGGCCAGCTGCGAACAAATTGGCACAGTTACCGCGCGTGTGCGTCGCATCTCATGGTAGCGAGGTCGTTAGCGAGGTACAGAATACTACGGACTTGACAGACGCGAGCACCCATGTCGAGTCAGATCTGCGTGCAGAAGTGAAGTGCGAGCTGGACGATGCAGTTGAGAATAGTTCTCGGGGTGGCGAGCTCCGTAGCTCACGAGAGAACAACTGCATTGTTCAGGGATCGGTGCGGCTCTCCGCCAGTCTAGATAGCCTAGATAGGGATGAGTCAGTTGTTAATCATTCGGACTGTGCGCGTGAGACAGCGATCGATACCGACGGGCTGTGTGCAGATGCACAGCGTGAGCTGGGCAATGTAGTAGAGGGCAGTTCGCAAGAGTGCGAGTTGTCTAACTCGAGTAAAGCCTGCTGCATTGTTCCAGAGTCGGTTGAGCTGTCCGCCAGTCGAGGCAAAGTGAGAGTAGATTTAAATGTAAATCACTCAGACTGTGCGGGTAAGAGACCGATCCGGGCCGACGAAATGTGTACCGGCCAGCATGAGGCACGAGAAGGCGACATGAAAGCGAGTGCAAAGAGAAAGCGCCGTAAAAAGAAGCGCGGTAAAGACCGAAAGACGGTAACATATGTAGCGCCGCCAAAGACGGCGAGAAACCCAAAAGGGCAGGGCGCGAGGAAAAAGGTGCGGTCGTCACTGACGATGTTGACGCATCGAAAACGTTCGAGCCACCGGTCAAAGGGGGACCGAGAAGCTTGTTCTGCACGGACGCGGACAAAGGGAACGGGGCAGTCATATTCCTCGTCGTTCCGTCGTTCTCTTCCAAGCTCAGCGTGCAGCACAAAGAAGCGCAAGGTGGCAAGACGAGACCAGGTGGGGAGTAGCGACGCGGTCAGTCGAGGTCATGTTGAAAGCGGGGCGCGAGGACGCAAATTGGGAGGAGACCGTAACGTCTTGGGGGAGCTGATAGATAGTCAGCCCTTTTGTTGTTCCTCCGTAGCCAGAGTAGCTTTTAAACCGCGGCCACCTCGGGTCCGACTCAAAGTATAAGTCAGACGAAAGCGTTTGGAAAAGGAGGCCAAGAGCCCTTCCGTAGAAACATGTTGTTTTGTTTGATTTTTTGAGCATCGGAGAATTTTCGCGATTTGAGACTAGGATTTCTTTCAATAAGTAAGGTATGAGCTCTGTTTGTGTTTTCGTTAGAGAAGCTCCGAGATTTGAAAGATGCGTTTTATGTAAACCTGTAGTCTCGCGAGATGTTCATTACTGAGTACATAGGCTTTTTTTTGTGTATGCGTGAGTAACCTGAAGGTCAAGGTTATCGTTGAGAGGCCTATCGTAACGCGCGTGTGTGTTATTTAACCTTCTTTCTTTTTAAGTGCTTTTGAATTTTCTAAGGTTAAACGCGTAGATTTTCAGTAAGTGCGTGATTTGCACTGAGAAGAGCTCTTAGGTCCATTAACGCGTGTCCTGTGTGGACGGAAGGAAGCAGAACGTTTATACTGGGTTGCTCGGGTGTGTCGAAGGCAGCCGTATTCTGACTTCTCTAGTACGCGTGCGAAGAGCTAGTTATTAGAAGACACATTTGTTCGAAGGTTCCTCTCTGTTGCGTAAGTTACGCAAGTGTGGTTGTTGGTTTAAGGAATGTGTCCTGTGTGGATTAAAGGAACAAATGTGAGTCAGCGTGATGAAAACTTTGTATGATGCAAGCACGTGTTCGGAATAGGGACCTCAAACTTAGCGCGTCTGTGATGACGTACCTGTGGAGTTGGCCAGACGGTTCAGTGGCAGCCGTACATGAGATAAGTACGCCACTGCGATAGGGTAGGAACAGGCTGTTCGCGAAGTTATGCTGCTGAAGTTATGTTTGAGTATTGGTGTTTGAAAGGCTTCGGTTTAATTCTGCGTAAACCTTTACTCTTGTGCAGCGCGACGGTCGGGTTTGGTCGAACTCAGGAGGAACGTGAACGTTCGCTTTGGCGGCACGAAATTTTGGGGCAAAATTTGGGATTCCCAGTTGAGTGACTTGCATGGAAATTGTGATAGGAGGCCTGGTGGGTTAGCAGCTAATTCCGGGCGTTTGAACGCTGAGCGGTATTGTGTTGCCGGGTCGACTCTTCTGTGCCAGTTGTTGTAAGATGGTTGAAGGCATTCCAAGTACGCAGGGGTTGCAGCGAGCAAAGCCATCGTCTTGCTCGCCAGCCATTCTCTTCCTGCCCAGCGGTTGCCTGCACTGGCCAGGCGAGATTTTCCGGGCCATGGAGGAGCTGTTAAGTATGGCCATACGGGGTGGCAACGTGCCAGCTTTCAGCCCGCTGCACGTGTTCCAAGCCCACCAGTTCGGAGAACTGCGAAGAGCCGACAGCCACGAGGCGCGTGTTCAACTCCGCAAATTGGTACTTGGCCGCACCACCCGGGACAAAGCAGTTCTACGAGGCCCTCTGACGTCGGCACTGAAAGCTGGGCAGTACCGAGAACTGCGGATGACCGGCAGCCACGTGGCGCGCGGTCAGCTCAGGCATGTGGCACTCCGCCGCGCCACACCAGACGGAGCAGTTCTACGAAGCCCTCGGTCGTCGACTCCGGAGCCTTTGTGTGTATGGTTTCGCACCTGTGTGTTTGCGTGTGTTTGGGCGATAAACGATAGTGCGGGGCGGCGACAAGTTTACAATGCTTGGACGAACCTTCCCGACCATTCCTGCTCCGACATACCTCATCCTCCAAGCCGTCACACCTCACCCTCCATTCCTGCTCCGTCCTCGTCCGAACGATGACGTCGAACTATGACGTCAAGCGGAGAGCTTATAAGCAGCGTTTGCCGGCTACTAGGGAGTGCTCGTGTCGTGCTCTGTCATACTAGAAATGTACTAAGTGAGCTGTGTGCTCGTAAACTGTTTGCTGTATGTTAGTTTTGCGGGCTCCATATGGGAGTCGCGCTAGTCTGCCAATCTATGTCCTGTTTTAAAATCTAAATCCTGCAATTAAATTCTGCTCGCCTAGTCCTGTCGTCCCAAGTTCATCTCTACAGCTACGACCGCCAAATCTTACAAGATCTTCTGGGCCCTTTCCCGCGATCCTCCAAGGGTAATCGTTGGGTTATCGTTTGCGTAGATCACCTTACCCGCTATTGTGAGACCGCCGCATCGCCATCGGCCACAGCTACAGAAGTTTCTATCTTTTTGCTGGCTAACGTTATACTCCGACATGGACCTCCTCGCATAGTAATCAGCGATCGTGGGCGACAGTTTACCGCGGACGTGGTTGAAGAAACCCTTCGTCTGTGTTCATGTAGCTTCCGCCATTCTACGCCCTACCATCCACAAACTAATGGTCTTCTCGAGCGCACAAACAGAACGCTTGCCAACATGCTGCCCATGCACGTCGATTCAGCACACAAGAATTGGGACAGTACCTTGACTTTCATTACCTATGCCTTCAATACCGCGAGACACGAGACCACTGGTTACTCACCATTTTTCCTTCTGTATGCTCGTCCGCCGCGCTACACCCTCGACACCATATTTCCCTACTTCGCTCATGACAACGAATCAATTGATGAGATCCTATGTCGAACAGAAGAAGCGCGACGCCTCGCTAGGCTACGAACCCTAGCATCGCAGGACCGGTCCAAGATACGCTATGACGGGCGTCACCGCCAGGTTTACTTCGATCCTGGTGACCTTGTGTGGCTCTGGACGCCGTTACGGAAGCGTGGCTTTTGCCAGAAGTTTCTCGCCCACTACGTCGGCCCTTACGTTATTCTGGAGCGCCTCAGGGAAGTAAACTACCGCATTGCGCGTCTCACGAGCAGTGGACGACGCTCGGCCAAGGCTGAAGTGACACACGTCGCGCGTCTGAGGCGTTACAACCCACGAGATGACTGACTCGCCCGGCGGGCATCGTCTGCCAGCGGGGAAATATCACGAGCTGTCATGAACCACGCCTGCCGCGCAGACAATCAGATGAAAGAAAGAAAAAAAACGACGTTAGCGAAGCTGCCGCGAGACCACTCTTCAACAACCGCGCCTATCAACCAGATTCATCTCGTTCTGCATTAAACACCTCGTGTGTAACAATATGCTCTCAAATAGGAAGAGACGCCTTTTTCGCAATGCTGAACGGACGAAAAAGCCTGCACATTGGCTTGCATATAAAAACGCTGCCTCTAACTACTCAATTACTGCTAAAAATACTAAGGACACATTTTTTAGCAAAACGCTGCCATTACTACTAAAAGCCAATCCAAAGCGCTGTTGGAGCGTGGTAAAATGCAAACATTAAAATGAGATTGCATTAACACAGTCTCGTAGTCAAGTTTCCAGCTATCTTTGCGCAGACGTCTTGAATAGCGCGTTTGTGCAATCATTTTCGTCTCCCGCACCTAACAACGAACGTCCCGTCCTACAGGGCTGTAACTTTCCTCCTATGGACCCTATGCTCTGCTCATACGCAAACTAAGCATTTTAAACATGGACCTGTAGCTTTTAAATTGGATCTGTAGCTTTCTTACATCGTGCGTTCAGTTTGTTTCTGCTAATGAATCTATTGCCTCTTTAGCCGCTGTCGGCTCAGGCGTCCCTCAAGGATCTGTCCTGGGCCCACTTTTGATTCTTATATACATTAATGACTTACCTACTAATATTTCGTCAAAGATATGTTTATTTGCAGATGATTGTGTGATATACCACAAAATTTCCAATGGCTGTGATGTAACAGCTGTGCAAACTGACTTAAATAAAATAACTGATTGGTGCAGCACGTGGAAAACGCAACTTATCATTAAGAAATGCAAAACTATGAGGATTTCTCGTACTAACTCTAGTTCTCCTAATTATTGTCTCACTAATATATCACTGGAATATGCGACCTTGTATCGTTATTTAGGGGTGACCATAACTAACAATTTGTCTTGGAAATCGCGTATTGATATTATATTGTCCAAAGCTAACCGCACTTTAGGGTACCTGCGCCGAAATTTTTGTCATGCACCATCATCATTAAAACAATTACTGTATACCACTTACGTTCGCTCGCAACTTGAGTATGCTTCATCAATGTGAGGTCCCGGGCATTCAGCACTAATACACACGCTGGAAGCTGTACAAAACACTCTGCCCATTTCATTTTAAATAACTTCAATCGGACAGCTAGCGTAACACATATGAAATGTTTATTAAACCTGCCTCTCTTATCCTACCTCCGAAAACCCTCACCCATTTCTCTTTTTTACAAAATCTATTATCATAACACCTTTTTACACACTCTTTGGATCAGGCTGGCACCTTCAATTTCTTCTCGCCATGATAATAATCAGAAAGTTAGCATATCGCATTTCAATACTATCATGGGCGCGAATTTATTGTTACCAATGACTAGCAAAAACTGGAACAGCTTATCCCCTTTATTAACAGGTTCTATTAATCAACTTATGTTTAGAAACGCACTTGAAAACGAACTTTGTAGTATACTTACCATTTGTCTTGCCTATGTGTATGTACATTTCTCTATTGCAGCGTTTTCATCAGCATCCTCATCAAAAAGTTAACAATGCATTTTGCAAATCTACTGTACATATGTTTTTCGATCCTCTTTACCATTGTGTACATCACATTTGTATTTGTATCCTTTGTACCACTGTTTGTTATCATCGGATGTCAACGGAAAATTTGGAATTATTACTGCTGTTATTTATTTTTCTTGAGTCACTTTTACAGAGTTTTTATTCTCTTAGCCCTTCCCCTCTATAATGTACTATGTACCTGGAGGGTAAAATAAATGAAATAAAATGAAATGTATGTATGTATGTATGTATGTATGCATGCATGTATGCATGTATGCATGTATGTATGTATGTATGTATTTATGTGTGTATTTATGTATGTATGTATGTATGTATGTATGTATGTATGTATGTATGTATGTATCATCCTATTTTATGTCCACTGCAGGACGAAGCCCTCTCCATGCGATCTCCAATTCCGCGGTCCTGTGCCAACCAATTCCAACAAGCGCCCGCGAGTTTAATTTCATCGCTGTGCCTTGTCTTCTGCCGTCCTGGACTGTGTTTCCTTTCTCTTGGCACCCATTCTGCAACCCTAATTGTCCAACGGTTATCTAACCACCGCATTACATGACCTGCCCAGCTCCATTTTTTTCTCTTAATGTCAATTACAATATCGACTATACCCGTTTGATCTCTGATCCAAACCGCTTTCTTTCTGTCTATTAACGTTATGCCTAGCAAAGTTCGATTCATCGCTCTTTTCGCGGTCTTTAACTTGTTCTTAAACTTCTTTGTCAGTCTCTAAATGTCTGCCCGATATCTCAGCACTGGTAAAATACACTGATTGTACACCTTCCCTATCAATGATAATAGTAAGGTTCCAGTCAAGAGCTGCCAATGTCTGCCGTACGCGATTAAACCCATTTTCATTCTTCTATGAATTTCCTTCTCATGATGGGGGTTCCCTGTGATTTTTTTAGTTACACTCTAAAACCAAAGAGAGTTTCGGGCACTCTATTTGAGAGAGTAACTGCTTGTCCCATATTTCCCTTTCTTTTCGAGAGTAGGTCGACCCTCTTTGTGAGAGAGTGGGGCAACTCCTTCTGACAGAGTTTTGTTACTCCACCGCAAGGGAGTGCTAGTGCTCTCCCGGAGAGTGCTAATACCCTCCACACAGGGGCAATGGCACTCCTCCAAACTGAGTACTTCTACTCCTTCAAGCCGCGTTTCTACTCCCCCAGAGTGCTTGTACTCCTTCAGAACAGAGAGCTAGTACTCTTCCCAATAGTGTGAGAGCACGATGTAGATCCATGGTCACGTTAGAAGGGATTCGCAATACTTACATTTGGGGCATATTTGATTCCTTCACAAGCAGCTCCTGCACTTTCGCTTGGTCAAGGGGATGTAATCTGTAGTCTCCGAGTTACTCAAGTGAAATGTTTTCTCTCTTAAAAGGTCAGAATCTTTATTGATCAGTCACAAGACAAATCGAATAATAATTTTAGAAACATACTCTCAAATACAACAAATCAGATTACAATGATGATCTCAGATGATCTCTGTTCTTTGCATTCAACATATCTCCACCTCCTCTAGCATACTTGGTTGGCAAGTAGGTTGAGTCACCCTAAACAAAATATGAAATATCTGCCAGAAGCTTTCATATCACTATTTCACAGATGGAGAAACCACAATTTTACAATTTTAAAATAATTTTCAATTCCACGTGACTCTCCGGCTTCTACGATATAGAGTGTGCACCACGGTATACACACTAAAAGGCCTTAATTGCTCCTTGCTTTGGCTTCGGGAGGCACGAGCGGTTCTGATGAACTGGTTTCGTCAGCATGCACGTATACGATAATTATTTCTTAAACATGGGATTCTCTTCCCCCAATGCTTCCCCTTTCTGTAACCTAAAAGGAAGCCATAATTCTAAAATTAGGTGCAAAATGTAGATAAATGGAGGGCATGAAAATCTGTCTGCTTCATGTCAGCATTTAAAATACAGAATCACAGTGGTTTGTATTGGCACCCTTGCATTCACGTGATGTTAAATGTAAGCTATTAAAGCTGTGAAATGTATGTAAGCACCGAACCAAGCATGACCTGTTGCGTTTTATAGTGAAGACAGGCACCGTGCTCATTGCAAGTATGTATCATGTCACTAAGCAAATATCCAATTTCACTGTATCACTATGTTTATCACATGGATATATCTGATGAGAGGCAACACAAAAAGCTATCACTTATCACAAAACTAATCAGCTTCTTTTTAAAAACATTTCTAACTTTTTAATGGCACTTGCTCCTCTGTACTTGTCTCCAGAGAGGATACCTGATTTTGACTTTCCCATCAGGCACACTACATATATATATTATGCCAAGATGACTGTCTAGAGCACATGAGAATTTCCATCTTGGTGTGACATACTATATTTGATTTTGTTGACATTTAGTCAAATAATACACCTAATATACCCACATTCTAGTTTTCTCGTCCAAATTGCATGGCAATGTACTTTGATTCTTTAGCGTGCGCTCCTCTGCACTATGTGGAGTCGTTTTGGGCTGGCTCTTTGACATCCTTGTGTCCTTGCAGCTGCCTTATCGTGGTATATAAAGCGGGTGTCTGAAAAATATCGTGTGCGAAAGTAAACATGAGACATGGTGTAAAACATCAACACAGTCAAGGGCACGGCATTATAGACAGTCTCAGCTCTCAGTCTTCCTACTGGAATGCATGCGAAACATCTAAATGACTGCAACAGTCTTGAACTAACACCAATTTTTAGATTGAAACAAAAAAGAAATAATCGAAAGTTCATCCTCCTTCAGCACCAATGTTAAAATACTCGCGCTAAAAATAGAATATTGGTCATTGTCAGATGTCATAAGTCTGTCATTAGTCTAGTGTGTCGCAAACAGCGCTTGTGAGACATCTTAAGTGCGTGCCCAGTGTGCCCAGCGCACCATCTCTGGTTCTGCCACTGCTAAAGCGATAAATTGAAGATCATATTTGCAAACATAATGCTCCGTAGGGATGAAAATGTGGTCCTTCAGTTCAATGAATATGACTGGATGTGCCTATAAGAAAGGGCAACAAGCCTTGTTATGACAAGATTACCCACATTTCAATAATAACTAGAAAGTTCACTGTGGCCTTTGATCTGCCATGCAGTAGCAAGAGGCACACATTACTCCTGTAACCCCAAGAGGAAGGGTGTAAACCCAAGATGTAGGGACACGCCACCCCCCTCAGAGTGTGGCGTGTCCAAGCCAGAGATGCGCTCAGCATGACCCGCCCACGACCTCTCAGAGTACGACCTCCGCATTGGTGGGACCTTATGTCAGCGGCCTCCTGGCACCGGATTGGTGGGAGCTGATGTCATCGACCCCCTGGCAACAGATTGGGGGAAGTGACTAAACAAAGATCACACACGGCTTCAAAGGAGCTACGGACGGCGGAAATAAATTAACGACTACCACTTTATCATCAACTTTTCTGTATTTCGTTGGATTTTTTTGTATTTCTTTGCATTTTCTTGTGCTTATGTAAATATACCTGCTTGTCCAAGGTGTTGAATATCAAACCCAGCCTCACGTTCTCTTACCTCTCCAACAGGAAAGAGGATCCCAAGTCTTCGAACCCCGAGTCGCAACATTGGATGGCAGCGGTGAGATAGTCTGCGCGGCGCTTCAACTTTGACATGGTCAGTTATATATGAATCCAACTTTGCGGCACCTTTGCGGTCGAACCTTTTTACTTTCGCGCAACTTTAATATGTTCAGCGGTAAAGTCATTACGATGTAATGCCTCAGTGCGCCATCAAGTTCAGTAGTGGACAGGCACAGATACTCCATCAAGCAAAACGAGAAGACTACCATTGTTCGTAAGCAAAAAAGGTGATTTCCGTATGAAGTTATGGGCTGCGGATGTTTTACACAAAAATTATTTGATCTCCATTTGCATTTGTCCAGAAACCTTTGGGAGCTGAAGAGAAACTGAAGGAAGGATGCCAGGGCTACGATGGAGTTTGTCTAGCCTAGCTAGAGTGCGCGTTTCGTCAGTCTGGTGGCTCCATTGACGTAGCGCCGTCACGACGGCTTCCTTTGCTGAACTGTTTAACCATAAACGTCAAGTCCCACGATATTTCGAGAAGAAAACCGGAAGGAAGGATGCCAGGGCTGCGATGGAGTTTGTCTAGCATAGCTAGAGTGCGCGTTTCTTCAGTCTGGTGGCTCCATTGACGAAGCACTACCGCAAATGCTTCTTTGGGCTTAACTGTTTAACCATAAACGTCAACTCCCACGATATTTCGAGCTGTGTGGATGTCTGTGAAATTCGTTGGAGGCGTTCCATTCGACAATTTCAGAGTGCATATGCTTTCCTTCAATAATGTAACTCCCGCGATATTTCGAGCTGTGTGGATGTCTGTGAAATTTGCTGGAGGCGTTCCATTCGACAATTTCAGAGTGCATATGCTTTCCTTCAATAATGTAACTCCCGCGATATTTCGACTTGTGCGGAAGTCTGTGAAATTCGCTGGAGACGTTCCTCTGGACATGCACGTCGGCCACATCTTCGAAACAGCAGGGTTCAGATAAAATAATATTGTGTATTAGGTGGAAAAACTACGATTTGATTCGGATGTACAACGTAGTGGCACACGGTGGAAATTTGGACCACCAGGGGTTCTTGAACGTGCACCTAAATCTAAGTACACGGGTGTTCTCCCATTTCTCCCCCATCGAAATGCGGCGGCCATGAGCACGGTGCGAGTAAAGCAGATTGCGTAGAAATTATATCTTCAGTGATGTGGAACCAGGTACTTTTTCTGCTCCTCAGATATTGGCCACACTAGGTTATGAGTTAAATAGCTGTATACTGCGAATTAATGGCAGACCACAAAGTGAATAACGGTGAGGTCATGTTTGACATGAGATGCTGCTGTCGCGAGAAGTTCAGTTCCGTGTGAACGGGTGAATCATGGTCGGAAACTGGTGATGCATTATTGGTTGCACAAGCTTAAGTCTTCACGAGCCTCGAGCACAGTTTGAGCCAATGTCGATCGCGTTGAAACGATGAGGTTAGGTTAGTACATTCCCCGAGTTTGTGTGCCTGGTATACTCGCAGACCCGACCTTAGGGACAAGCCATTAGATGAAAGAACATTGCTTTTCTATAGTTGAGTTTTTAGCACACGGAGTTGAAATCAACTATTCTTGATTTCGTAAAGCGCAGACCCAAAAAAAGTGAGAAGCGACGAGACTGCGCGCTATAAGCATCGGTACGTTGCTGTTCTCGAAGGGTGCCAGACGTAATCGCCTTCGCTGTCCTTAATAAATGTGACTGCGTACATGCGTGTACTTGCGCATATTCTTAAGCAGGCTCATTATTTAACTTCCCCGATTTACTGTTTGCCTCTTATATAAAAGGGGAAACACGTGGTGGCCACTTCCATACATAGGCGTGAAACAACCGCCCCGTTCGGCTACCAACGGCTTCAGTATTGCCATCGGCGCCCGGCGTTCCTTCGAGGAAACTAAGCGCTACTAAAATGAGCTTTTATACGCAAAAAAGCTTCAATATATGTCTGATATTACATGTGAGGTGTGTGCATAAGAAGAGCACGAAGAATGGTAAATATGCAGCACTATATGCGGTATCCTGCTCAATGCTCCGAAAGTATCCTGTCCCCTGACCTGTACTCGTTAAAGAAAAGAGTCACAGGCCTACGTGGCATACGCTGCACAGTCACATTGTAAGCTGGAGAAGCGGCGGCACAGGAGCTCCATTCTCAGCACCACACACTGCTGGCTATTCGCGGCGAAGCCTCCGAAAAAGCAACACGTCGTCAACATTTTTTTCATTTACCAAACACAAGACTGGTGGTACAAAAGAGTTTCCTTGGGAGATCGTCAGTGCGCGTCGTATTCTATGGAGCGCTCGTCTCATAAAATACGGCACTATTGGTTTCAAAAGTACATTATAAGGAGGGTGCTTCAATGTTTTTCACTCTGGCATAAAATTCATAAGTAAAGTTCCGGAGAATATGCTACGCACTGTATGACAATTCCCCAGTCGCCAGTTTTTCTCCAATTTTCCCTATGGTATGGAAAAACTTCTGTTTTTACTGGTGGGTTTTTGCGTTCCTCGTGAGCACAAACGCTTCACTCCTACCTGAATTTCGACTGCATTTTGACAATGGCAATGTGAGGTTTTTCCCCCCTCTGTAAATAAAGTGGCAACTTAGGCTGAGAGCTCGCCGGCCGCTGTAACTGCATATAAATATTAGGCTTCGTTAACGGGATCTTACGGGGAAACGTGTTCGACTGTTATTTGGCCCCCAGCGATGTACAACATGTTTCCTAACTAGAGATCTCAGCATTGGAGAAAAGTATGGTCAACGTGTCAACAAACCTGTTGAAAGCTCGACGAGCATTCGCTAGGAGTGATAACATGGAAGCGCATCGCCTGCGTTGTTGTGTTCGGTTAATAGAAGCGTGATTACTCTTACGTGATACCTGCCTACGGTTTTTCCCTTGATATCTCGGTTGTAGCGAGGACATCAGTTTTCCTCTACACCAAAGATTGAAAAGCGCGATAAACTGTTAGTTTACATATTGAACTATAATGCTTCGCTTCTTGTGCTTGTTTTTGCTTATGGACAGGGAAGAATAGCTAGTGTCAATGACCCTAGCAAGATCAGCGTGATTTCGCTGAAGATGCAAGGAGGAAACAATTTAATTAAGCAGAATTTCTCGCTGTTATAGCGGTTTTTCAAGTGCTTCTTCCATTGTGCCACTGCCTTCGTTAGTCTGACATCAAAACAGCGTGACGCTCTGCCATTTTTTTTTTTTGGTACAGCGCCGTTCCCTACTATCCGTTTAACCAAATGCGATGCGTTATTGCTACAGGCGTTCTCATAGTAGAAGCAGTTTTGCAGGTTGAGACAAAGAAATAAACAACAAAAATTAGATTTACATTTTCAATTTTACATGAAATTTTGCAACTGCTATAGCAACATTGGCCGTCAATTTGGTTCAATAAAGCTGTTGTCGTCCTTACCCTGAGAGAAGCCTCACTAATATAGAATCTCTGATTTCTCCTAAATGTTGCATCCCCTCGCGACGAATGAAAGCCAAGGAAACAGCGGCGGTGGTAAATTGTATCCTCTGCTTCATGTTCCATTCTATCTACGCACCTCGCACTTGGAGGCTATTTACAAGTTCTACGTTCGCTGCTCGGCGAATTATGAAATCGCGTAACAGGAATGCGGCCAATCGCAAAAGCCGAAACAATTGTCGCGGTCAGTGGAACTAGTGGCGGATGCAGACACGACGTGCCGATTTCATGAGCCCCTAATATGTGTGCGTGAAACTCAATCGAGTATAAGTCCCCGTTCTTTCATGGTGAAGTTGCGTTTGGTCATTCCTCTCGCCTACCGCTAGAAGGAATACGGCACAGTAACCGGTACTGCAATCAATAATCTATATCCTGTGTTGCTGGATTTGAGAGCCATCGGAATTTGGGGATGCTCAATCGGGTGGCTCTGGCCTGTCAGCAAATGCTTTACCGAGCACATGAATTAGTTGACTGCGACTGGAATCCGAAACAGTCAATGTAACCTTAAAGTTTTGAATTGTGGCACATGCATGTATCATGAATACTTTAGGCACCCAAGTTTCCACATAGGCAACCCGGAAGCGAGAATATTTGGAAGTCCTAGTCTTGAGTTTAACTGATATATTCCTTTCTTTGAAAAAGTTGCAGCAAGAGCTAAAGATTTAAGGTTGACAAAGGCTCTTGCTCGCTTTTCCACTTCGGCACAAGCCCTTTCTGCCGCATTACCATTTCGCCATCAACGTGAGAACAAAGGATGAAGAAAAAGCTTGCACAATTGATTGTTTATCTTACAAATTATAACATTGACCAAACCAAACAAATGCATAGACCTACTCGAAGTCACAGTTATTCATTACATTCAATAAGTTACACAATGGCATAAAAGCCGCAGTCACACGTCATTTCCAAGAAAAAGGTGTCATGTATTGAAAAATGCTTTTACATTAATAAATCAGTAAGTACTTTTTTTTAAATATGGTAAATGAATATGTTTTGAGGAGTCTGATAATCTGCCTACTGGCGATCATAATTTTCTTGCCCTAGAGGCTCTTCGGCGGTGCCGACGTGGACGCGGCCCACCTCGGTCTGAAAAGACCGGGCTTCAGGACACTAACAAAGTTTTGTGAATGAATGAGAGGCTCTTCGTTATATTCTAAGACCAACTACAAAGATAAATCAGTGTTTGAAATACACAAGCGCAGTAATTTCTCCCGAGCAACGTCTTATTGTAGTATAATGCTTGTAAGGAAAGGCGATGTTTTTCGGCAACGGGAGGTCTGCCTCTTCCATTTGTGGTGAAAGTGTCCTCTTTTGTTCCCGCACTGAACAAAGGCAGACATATAAGGGGGGGGGGGGGGGGAATAGTGTTGTAATTGTGTAGGAGCAGAATTATACTGTCATTATAAATGTTTTAAGCAAGTTCAGAACAGGTATACATGAAACTATGGCAATAAATGCGCTGACAGAAGTTACAAGGAGAAAGAACTCTGGATCAAAAATGCAATGACAATTATAACACAGAGAAAAGCAATGGCGTACTTTGGCCAAGTTACGAATGGCAAAAGAATAACGCCAAACACTTCTGTTTTGTCAGATTTGTTACGACCTTTGCCAGGAAGGCTGCTAAGTGATAAGCTCATAGAATATTCGTAAGAACACATCCTTAAAACAATTCATGCTCTTTGGTGCAATCACCATGCAAGGCTCTCACAACTGTGCTTGTCTGAGTGATGGCCGATCTTGTATAACGGCACATAATTGTCTAAAATGGGAATTCTTGATATTGTAGGCTACGTCTCCTAACGTTTTCCTACATGGCTAACGTCAGTGGTGTTAATAACTGAGGTTACGTAATAATGATTTTTCAGACATCTCAAAGTTACAAAATATAGGACATTATTATTAGGACACGTGCCAAGCTGTGGTTCATTTCTACCTTTCAGAACTTTATGCTATGCTCTGGAGACTCCTTCAGTTTGGAACTGTTAGCTCACAGCAACTTTCATAATTCAGCCCTGAAAAAGCCTTTGCTGCTTCAGTAAAACATTTTTCAGCGTGTATTCGCAAAAGAAGGGATTGACCGCTCAGGTTATGTAACTATTGAAAGGAACAGAAAAGCTCATATCATCGCCCTGAGAATCAGACCTGAACGACGCTTACCGTAGAAGTTGTAAGGAAGCAACAAGAAGCACACTGGGTTATTTGCAAAAAGGAGAGGCAAACATTCAGCAAGATACCCAAATAAATGCAAAACAATACTTGTCATGATTTAGGCTCTTCGCTGATGAAGAGAACTTTGAAATGAGTCAGTAGAAAACAAACACAAGAAAGCACTCGTAATAGACCGTACGTCGTAGCCGTGTGCACTGCTGATGTTTGACAGGAAGAAAGTACGAGAAAACCAAAACGCATCCCCCAAAAAGGGGCAAAAACCATGAACAAGGGAATGAAGCAACATCACAGAAAAAGCACATAGATGAAGAAGAGATTGAAGACAGGGTGAGAGAGCAATTAATACACAGACGAGAAAACAGAACACATGCGCACCCGTGCATTTTTGAGAGAGAGAGAGAGAGAGAGAGAGAGAGAGAGGGGAGAGGGGAGAGAGACTGCTCTTTGATGGAGGAGGGAGAATAAGGTCGGCCGGTTAAGCTGGGGCTTTTGGCTCTTACTAAAGCATATGGTGACGGGTATGAGAACAAGGTGAAATTGTGACGGTATGGAAGATGATACACCGAAAAGGGCTCAAAGTTAGCATTCCGCGTTATTACACTGTCACTTATTCCCCGTCTTTCGCTGTTAAAACATGCCATGGCTAGAACAACTTTCCATCTTCGTCAGTCATCATTACCGATACTGGTGATTTCCGTAGGTTGCTCGCCAGCATATGTTTAATTCCCTTTTTTATTGTGCTCATATGCGTTCAGTTTACACATTGTTTTCTTTATTTTGCTTCCTGTCTACGTCTTAGCTTGCGCGAAGAACTTAATTTGTGACGTGATTGTTTCTTGGCTCATTGTGTTCCCGTGCTTTATTTTACATTTTTTGCATATACGAGTAATTATCATGATAGTCCCCTCACCTCTCTAATGTATTGTATGCCTTTAGGGTACGAGCAATAAATGAATAAATCCTTTATTGTCATAGTGAACTGTCACAGATGAGAGAGAAGTGATAGTTACTCGAGATTAGGTAGCATCCACGTGAAAAAGAAAGAAATTAAGATAATTGCGCTTGTGAAAACTGCGGCGCGATGTGCTGCAGAAAGACGGCCCTCTGTCACACTCGCATCAACCTAGAGAACAGAAGTCCCGGATGCCATAATGCTTGCGCGCTCTGAAATCAGGCGAGACAAGCTGGAGTGAAGCAGTTATGCAAGCCGACCTGGTTGTCAGTGGATCGGCTTTGGCATTTCGAATTCGATGGTACGTCCCGACGGGCTTGTGTTGGCTGACGTGCTGATGTGAACGCTCGAGTGAGTCTAAAGGTCAAACTAGACCTACGCGTGCCAGCGTGCGTAAGCTCGCGCCCACGTGTCTCACGCATGCGCAGATATGAGATGTGTACTTGTAGCCTCTGCCTTACGGGGCTATGAGTCATTGCATTTTCTGCTTGCTTACGGGAGCATTAATGCTTACGTGGATATGAGCCGCTGATAATGATAATTTTTGTTTACGGAGAACAAAAATGCACGGAACCCTTGCCTACAAAAGACAGTTCTACAGCTTCCCTATAAGACTGTCATCTGTAGTCGTCAGTGAATGAATGAATGAATGAATGAATGAATGCCGTGAAATGTCACGCAATGAATTTTCTAAGGAGCAATGTCAAGTGTATTCTATCAGTCATGTTGGAGTGGCATGGTATTAGCAATACGACAGGAGGGCCCAGAGTTTTGAATAAACTGCCACGGGGACCTCCTATATCTACATAAATATGCTTATCATACAAAAACAGCAAAGAAGTACGGTCATGTGAACATTAACAATTAGGGAAGATGATTATCTATGGCAGAAAATTGCATACGAAAGGTAATGCTAATGCTTATTATTAAAAAAATGATGAACAATAATCGAAAGCGTGTGAAGGTGCAGAATAACAACAATTAACAAAGATATTCAACTCGACATGACAGACCAAACTCGTCTCATTATCGGTAATATTATTTATTCTACAGAAACAAAACTTATACAGAAAAATGACATAACTATATATAATTAATTAAGAAATTAAGTATCAGTCGGTTAATTACTGAATAAAATATTTCTTGGTGCGCGCGGATTGTGTATGTACATTATGTGATGATTTTATTTCCAAAGGCAATGAATTCCATATTGCTATGCCCGAGAAGGGGGTTGTGAACTTGCCGTAATTCGTCCGTACGGCAAGAAAAAGAAGATTATTGCGCAGGCAAAACCAGGTGCTGTTGTTGTTAGTAATGTGTTCAGGATCAATGCATTCAATGAAGATGTCGTGTGTGATATATGCAATGATGGATAGTTTCTGACGGAATAAATGTCGTAACGGGAGAATGTTCAGTTTAGGATGAAGTGACCTGCAGGACAAATCAAATGGGTTGAAAGTCATTAGACTCACAGCTTGGTTCTCAATCGCTGCAGACGTTCAATATGCGCAGAATACGTATTGGCCCACGACGATGCAGAATACGAAAGATGGCTACGAATATAAGCAAAATACGAAGATCGTACAATGTGAGGCGGAGAATAAGTTCTTGTCTTTACTATAATGTGGATGCCAAATGCAATTTTTTTTTTCGAAAGAGATCGCGCGTGTCTGTCAGTTCAGTATCTCTGATGACACCGAGGAATCGCGCTTCGTTCGAAGCATGTATGACGTTATCATCAATATCAACAGATGGGACATCGATTGAATGTCGTTGGGAATAGAACACAGTAAATATGCTTTTAGTGGGATTAATGTGCAGGTTATTATTTTGGCACCATGAACTAATATTGTTTAAGTCGGTGTTAAGGTTAGAGTGGCTTGCGGCAATTGATTTACCGGATGTAAAGATGAGCGTGTCATCAGCGAAAAGTATGCACATGGTGTTAACAAGAACAGTAGGTAGGACATTAATAAACATCAAAAATAAAAGTCGGCCTAACATGATCCCATTGGGACACCAACATTAGTTAGCCTGGATGATGAGAGATGGCCGTTAAGCTGCACCGCTTGATACCGGTTATTACTCAAGTAGTCTATTATAAAGTTTAGCGCAGGAGCAGATATACCAAATGATTCGAATTTAACAAGTAGTATGCGACGGTTTATCGTGTGGAATGCCTTCATCAGGTCGATGACTACAGAACCTATAATTAGACCCCTGTCAAGCGAGTTTGCTTGATTTCTTCAGTTGAGGTAATAAGTGCCAGTTCCGTTGAATTTCCTTGGCGTAGTCCGAATTTCTGAGCAGATACAAGGTTAAATTTATCTAGGTAGCGCATTAATCGAGTGTGGAAATACTTTTCGATCACTTTACCAAAGATAGGAAGGCTACAAATTGGCCTGTAATTCCCTAGCGAAGCATGATCACGTTTTTCTGAAAAGAGGAACTATTACACCAACTTTAACACCGCTAGGAAACACTCCTGGAGAGAACAATTTGTTTAAGATTAGCGGCAATACTGACGACATTTCATGCGAAATTAGTTTTCGTATTATTTTCGTATTGGTAGAATTAATGATCCAATTCTTCAAATTGGATCATTAATAGCAGAGATGAAAACATTTGCAACGGCGCTAACCCGCGATTGCAGAAGATGAGCATCGTCGCCAAAATAGACTCTCTCTCCACTTGCCCTGTCTAGCCTCAGCAAACGGAACTCCGTCCCTGCGTTCCCCCATGCCGCGGCCGGTGGATGGCCTGACTGATACGCTACCGGGCGCGCCTTGTATATTTCGGTCGCATTTTGGCTGAATGGTGCAGTGCCGGTGACGGTCTCACGCGCGAGCTCTTTTGTCTGTCTCATTTCGCCCAGCAGACGATTTTGCGCGCTCTGCAAGAGAACACCTGACCCGCGCCGTAATCATGAGCAATGACGCAGGAGTGAGAGGATGAAAGAGCATGACCGCGGCACTGGAGTACACTAGAAAACGTCATAGTTTCGTTCCCTGTGTGCCCGACTGCGTGATGTGCGACCGAGCAGATGAAGCGGAAGTACATCTCTCTTGCCACACGGCACGATGTAAAAGAAAAACAAGTGGACATTCGGCTTGCGTGTCCAGTGCATCCATTGCATTGCTTGCATCCATTGAAACAACAGAGTAAACGAACAAGTGATCTCGGCTTGAATAAATTTTGTAGTCTCGTGTCACTATGACCGACGTCACAGCACTGCCATGTAAGTAGGCTCACTTGCAAGATACACACGTGAACTCAATCGCTGGGAGTGCAACGTCCGCGAGGAGAACGGCAAACGGCGTCTCGTTTGATATTCAATCTCTTTGCGTGACGAGTAAGGATGTAATACTTAGCAGGCAGGATCGTTCGCACGCATAATACATACACTCAGGTTGTCAGCTCAATATGGCCAGACCTGTTGAGGGGCCCGACCTTGCAGGCAATATAATAGCGGTGGCAGCAATTGTTGTCAGCAGAAAGCTTACTAAACTATGCAGGTCCTTGCCGTTCACGAAACAGATTTAAATCGCTCCCGCGCTGCTCGAACACACAATTTACTACAAAATCTGTGGTTAAATCTGATGCTTTTGATTTTGTCTACGCATTACCCACGGCTTGCCTCTTCTTTTATTGCAATATGATCAAGAGTCTTGTTTAGTTCAACAATGAATTTCGGTAATGGTACAAACTAGTTACGTTACTAGTTTGTACCATTACCTAGTTACCTAGTTTGTACCAAACTAGTTACTAGTAATTTAACTAGTTACAAACTAGTTAAATAGTTACGCAGGGTGGAACCAGTTTTCCTTAACAATGTAATCACAGCTACAAATTTAAATTTTCGCCATGTATTAAACATCTGATGAGCCCCATTTTCGCCACACGCAAACTCGGCGTGACGTCAAAATTCCTAAGGCACTCGGATAACATGGTTGATAAACACACTATAAGGTGTTCGAGCACTTCCATTATATATGTCTTTTTTTTAATGCGATAATGACTTGCCCTGAAACGTTAGTTCTTGAAGTGTATATCTGTAATATATGTGTGCTGTGAGGCCTGCGTAGTGTTTTAATTCAAACAGTGTTTTGTCGAGTCTGTTACCAAGTATCCAGCGGTCATAGCTGGATGCGACACTGTAGCGGAGGCAAGTTGAAGTAGGAGACGCGACAGTTCCGATTGTAAGCCTAGACGTGTGCATATTAGGTGGTACGCATCTGCCTATCCATCACTGGCACTGATCAGTCTGTGCTCGTAGCACCCAGTGGTAAATGCGACCCGTTCCATTTTGAGACCACAGCCGCTGTAAGGGCGACTCCGGCCCCAAGCCTTCTAACCACAACTTGTGTTTAATGTACGTGGCGACAAACGCTACTCTAAAGCCGTCTACCTCCTCCAGACAAGTGTCGGTGCTCTGGCTGCCTCACAAAAGTACACAACGGCGTCTACCAAGGCGAAAATGCGAGCCAAATTGACGCGCGCTGGAACGCGTCTTGTAGGTTCCCACCGCCATTACTCGCAAGGCGCTGCAAACGCTAGGCGTGGGGGCGCCAGCTTTCACGCGCCGATATATGTACGTGTAGTACCGCCTTAAAATTTCCACGGTAGGCCTCCAATCGTACCCAGCACGCGTTCAACGCGAAAGCGTTAATAATTTTTTATTAAATTATGGGGTTTTACGTGCCAAAACCACTTTCTGATTATGAGGCACGCCATAGTGGGGGACTCCGGAAATTTCGACCACCTGGGGTTCTTTAACGTGCACCTAAATCTAAGTACACGGGTGTTTTCGCATTTCGCCGCCATCGAAATGCGGCCGCCGTGGCCGGGATTCGTTTCCGCGACCTCGTGCTCAGCAGCCTAACACCATAGCCACTGAGCAACCACGGCGGGTGCGAAAGCGTGCAAACGAATGGAAATGGAGGCATTTATCACTGTGACGCATTTCATTGTGGAGCTTGCGAAAATGCGCAAGCTCGCGTCTACACGCCTTGCGTCTGCCACGCCTCGCGGTCAATGGTGCCTTGCATCCACAAACAGGCGCCTCCATGCGCGCGAACACAAGCGTTCACTGGGCTATATCACAGACGCCATGGAAAGCGCCACTTCGTACTTTGTTATTGACAGTGCTTCAGCATGCTTCGATACTTATAAATGCAATTGTTATATCTTTAGAGCTGTTAGATCAGCACGAAAAAAGAAAGATTAAGCACTTTCTTGCACAATATAAATCTGCTTCACTGAGAGTTGAATGTACGGCGCCGTAGCTGCGTAGCCAGGCGTGCCGACGCGAGGCATCCCAAACGGGCGATAACAGAGAGTAGCTGTTGACCGATATCGTGCCCCATTTTGACGCGTACAAGCCGTGCCGCACTGTCCGCGCATGCGTGGGCGCGCGGACGTGAAGTTGCGCGTGTCCACAAGCGCACGTGTGGTCTGGGCTTAAAGGAACACTAAAGGCAAATATTAAGTCAAGCTAATGTCAAGCCGACGTGGACGCGGCCCGCCTCGGTATGAAAAGACCGGGCTTCAGGACACTAACAAAGTTTTGTGAATGAATGAATGAATGAATGAATGAATGAATGAATGAATGAATGAATGAATGAATGAATGAATGAATGAATGTGATAGATTAGGGCTCGATAACCTCTAAAGCTCCAATAATATGGCGAACGGAGCCTTAATAACCGAGATTTTGAGGTAAATGCAGGGCATGATTAGATTCTCCCCCGGGACTTTTAACTGCTTCGAGAGGACGAAATCAATCCTCAGTTAAATTCTGTCCGTTGTGTTCGAACACTCGTTGCAAAAAAAAAAAAAAAAAAGAGAACATTCCTTTATCGTATTATAAGACGAAATAAAACGCTGCTTCTCCAGTTCTATTAGATTTTAGAAAAAAAGAAATGTACACATTGAAATACCCTCGACAACGACGCAGGCGGTTGAAAGCTTTCGTTTTCGCTCAACTGCGCGCCACCACGTGACCTTGCGCCTCCGCGCATGCGCCGACGACGAGATGTCATTCAGGCGAGACGCGCAACCAACGCGATGCAGAGGCTCCCTCCACTATGGTGGCGTGATCTAGTTCAGCGTCCTGCAAAGGCATCCTTTAACGCACCATAAAAATGAGCTCAATGTTTTGTAAGTGGCCATCCGATATGTCTCAAACACACACGGAAAGAGTTTTACACGAAATGTATGAAATGCTATAGTTTTTCTATCATATATTGAGTACTATGAGCCTGGCAGAAGTGGGAGGTAGCAACTTTGCGTCGCCTTAGCGGTTGCCACTTCGAGCAAATTTACTCTAATGTGTTTAGCCGTAAAATCATTACGATGTCATGGTGCGCTAACAAGCTACTAGTGGACGGGCAAATATAATCCATAATGGTAAACGAGAAGTCTAGCATTTTTCAATAGAGCAAAGAAGATCTGCATATAAACACACCGGCTGCGGATATCTTACGTTAATAGCGTTTCATGCGTATTCGCATGCACCCAGCTCCTTTGGAAAACTGAAGAAAAACTTATGTAGGCATCGCAGGGAAGCTATGGAGTTTGTTTAACGTACCAAGAGTGCGCTTTTCGTTAGGTAGTTGGCTCCATAGAGTTTCCCGACTCGTTTGGTTTGTCCTACAACTCATGCACTCCTATCGGTTTACCCGTTTAATGATAGCGAAGTAAATTCACCAAGAACTGGTAACAGAAAACATGTCATCCCTAGTGTTAAGCCCATCCGTCAGCTAATGCGAGCATCTGCAAAAACAAGAATGTGAAATAAATTTTGTATAACGTACCGATTGAGCGCGCTTTTCTTTAGGCTGTGGCTCCACAGACAGTTCCGTCATGGTCTCCGCTTGGTTCAATACTAAAGTTCATTCAGTTTTCTCGGCTTACCCGTTTAACCGTAGGGAAAGAAATTAAACAAGGAGGGATAATCGGCAAAAATTGGGAACAGGAAACACGTCATGCCTAGTGTTCTAGCCATACGTTAGGTTACACGAGCAGCCAAAAAGAAAGGAACGTGAAATAATTATAGGCTGCCGCAAAACTAAGAAGTTTTGCTTTTAAATGGACTTATACTTTGGTATTTACTTTTATTGCGTTACATGGCAACAAGTTAGCGGCACCACTGACACGTCATATGCATGCGCTATGCGTCAGACACGCCACCGAAGCGAGTAAAGCAGGCTGCATATGTGAAATTCACCTCTTTGGCGACCCGCATCTATTGGATGAAGCCAGTTTCTTATGCGGCCGGCGTATTCTTGCGTTCGTTGGGCACTTCGACACGGCGCCAATGTACTATTGAACAAAAGCAAGGTGAGAAATTTCGTTCAACAGCTTGCGACGCATTCCAATCAAATTTGGCAATCAATTAGGCATTCCAATCAAACCGAGGCTTGGGACGCAGTAAGCGAAAGACAGCTCAGCTGTCTTGGCGTAGGCAATTTCAGGTAATGACTCATACTAGCAGATGTTTGCGATGCTTTCTAAGAGCCCCAAGATTAGTTTACCTTTTTCCGGTAGTTTTCAGGCATAGTTAGTTTCGTGTGCACTGAATCTTAGTGGGAAAAGTTCTAGCGCTTTCTCTGGCCTCGAACTATATTGTAAATAATTTCGTTACTTTTTGAGAGGCCTTCGAGGCACGCTTACCGCGCCTAGCGTTGTGACGCACTCAGCGAAAAGCGGCTTCGTCGTGGTGAGAAAGTAAGTTTGCGTTTACTGAATCTAAGTGGGAAACCTCTATGACGCTTATTGTGGCCCACACATATACCTTTTTCAGGTACTCACGCTTGCGAAAACGCGGCCGCAAAACGTGCAGTAGATAACGCCAAGCAGGTAAATGACTAGGAACTTGAAAATTCTGTCTTCTGAATGGCTGAAAAACGGCTTTGCACCCACGCATTTGTCTTGAGTGCGAGTAGAAGGAATTCTGCCAGCGTCTAGCATAGTCTGGCTGAGAGCTTGTGTTGTGGTCACCTCTGTGTACCATCGCCTCGGCTGAAGCCAAGTTGTTTTCTATTTCGCACGTGTGTTCTTTCTGTTAAAGCGCATGAAATTAGTTCCGAGAATGGGGAATGCTTGCAAATCAGATGTTATTTTTATATCTCGTGGTATTGTTTCGGATGAGTCGGGTATTTTCTACGCCACGTGTACGCAGAAGAGAGTTGCTTTGGTTTGTAATGCCGCCCATTCACGACTTTCGAACGCTTCGCCCCTACACGCAGTATTCCTAAAAGGTCTCAAGACCAAAATGACACGTGCTTGTAATTTTTTCAGCAGCTGCCGTCCAGTGGAGCTTCGTACGACAACTACTGCTGCTTACCTGGTGTTAAAATGTTGGATGAATGGACAAAAAGCCCGGAAGGAGCATTACTGTACAGCAAGAAAACATTTCCTCATTTAGAATGCCTCTTGGATTAATCTTGCCTTAGAATGCCTCTTGCTTTATGAAATTGAACGTGGCAGTGATTCGATGGACGCTTCAAAGATCGTTCGCAATCATATCAACTAAGAAAAAGCATTCCGTACGAAGAACGCGGGCGGTTGAGCTGCAGAAGCAAAAAAGAAAAGAGTGCTGGGCCGATTAGCGCGGCCAGTGGAACGCGAGCTAGCTAGCGTTTAAAACCGAAACCAGGAGATGTTAATCCCATCTTAACTAAAAAGTGCGCGAAATATACGTCAACGAGAAACGGAGAAACGACAAACGCGGGCGCTACTCACAACGAAGTTTATTTCCAAAAAAACCGAATAAGTAGAAAATTACGCTGAAACTATGACAACCACCCTCTTTCAAGTGTGCACGAGCAAACGAAAATAACGTGGACGTGGCAACAGCAATGCTGGCTATTCAAGAACTGATTTGCGCAAACTCCCGAAGGTAAGACACTTCTGTCTGTGACAAAGCTCCCGAGTGTAGGCTGATGCATCTGTCACCCTCCAAAAACATGTAAAAGGCTTCCATTATTTTCCTTGTTTTTTTTTTTGCGCTGTATGCCTGCACAAAATTTGTTTTGTCAAAAACCGATTTACCCAATCGTAAGCGGCAATGAACCGCCAAATGTGAACCAGTGCCGTTCTTTACATTGAGCGCATGTTCCATGATCCTGATAATTCAACATCGATTTGTTTGCCCTACGTAATTTTTTTCCGCAAGAGCACGGTATTTTATAAACAACTTGACTTTTGCAATCCACGTACTTCTTATGATTGACTGAACATCCTGCAGGTTTGTCACTCACCTCACCATTCATTTTATTTTCCGTGGACAGCTGGGCAAACCTGACCAAATTTATTGCCTACATTAAAGACAACGCCTATCTTGCACCGGCTTGCCACGTTTTTAAACCCGCCTCCTAAAGTACGGATTCTTGGTTTCAAGAGAAGAGTATAGCGAGTGTGAGTGGCGTAGTACAGGGTTGCCATATGTGTCTGATGACTCCCTTCTTTCCGCCGGCCTGACTGGCCGTAAATTGTAAAGAATGCTCCGGTAACCAGCAGCCCGAGCTCGTGTACCCGATGTATGAGATGCGTAGTGCCGCAGAATTGCCGGCAACAGCTTCAGCAACATCCTACGTAATAACTGCACGAATATGCGGGCTAAAAAATTTAATTTGGTAACTTCACTAAACTACTCGCCTTGGCGGAACGTTTCGTGTGCGTTGCGCTCAGAGTCATGCGTCGCTAAACATGGAGTCTAGCGATGTGGGACTTGGGTCCCTCTTCCGTTCACTCCGCGGTATCTTAAAATAATAACTTCAATTACTACTTAATTAGCAATTATAGAGGAAACATTGCAGTTAGAGAATTGATACCCAAAGTCATAGTATTAAGTCAACAAAAACTTCCCTAAACAAAATCGTCAAGGGTGATAGAGCCTGCAGCATGGCAGTACCCAAAGTTATAAGAAATAGTACACCAGTGGCATCGATCTCTCTAGCCTATCCATGGCGAATGCAGACCAACAGTAGCGCACGTTTGCATTCTGATAGCAGATGTGCATATGTGCTTATCACAAGTTATCAGTGCAACCCCCTCTGTTATCTTGCGCAGAAAATATAACAGCGTGTACAACTGCTGTATTCGTGATCTCTGGGAACGAAAGCGAAGAGGGGAGGGGTTTCCAAGGCAGTTGTGCTTGTGCTGAAACATCACTCCTCCCCTTTCCGGAAATTTTCGATAACCCGCTCTTCCTTACTACTACCGAGGACGGGGGGATGACCGAAGACCTATGGGCCCCGGGTGCCAGACGACCCAGCTACGCCTATGTGGAAGGTGCTTCAATACTTTTCACCCTGGTATAAGGCTCATAGGTAATGGTTCCAATGAACGCTACGCACTTTACGACAATTCCCTAGTGGCGAGTACCTGCTCCAAATTTCGCCTGCGGATCTTGAAGCCTTTGATTTTATCGGCGAGTTGTTGCGTCCCTGGTGATCATAAACGCGCCACTCCTGCGTTACTTCCTACTGCTTTTTGGGGGGACGCGTCCAAGGCATCGAGGAGTGTGGACGCACTCGCATCACGCTCCGCAATTTCCATGTTTTTCGTGTTGTCCATTTCTTCGAACCTACGAAAAGAACACCTCATCGTTTCCGGGAAGTCAAGCGGCAGCCAGGGAGGCCAGAATTTTGGCCCTTGGACCATTTTTCACGGAAATACGACCAAGGGATTGCTACCTCCACAAGTGAGCCAGTGTAAGCCTACCGACGAGTAGCGAGCGGCGGCAGCCGCGACGCCGGCTGCGACTCCGCCACCGCCGCGACGCCGACGCAGATGGCGTCTCAAACTCCTGCGCGTTCTGCGAAAAGCGGTTCAGCGGGAAGAGCCTCGAGCAGCCATGATTCCAACACCGAAGAGCACATGGATTGCACGGACATCAGACCGCACCAGGCGATGACCACCGACGCAGGGATAAACCCATCACCGTCCACCATCAACAGCGGTGAGAATACGACCGACAAACGTATTCAAGACGCCCAAGAGGGATGGACCACAGTTGTGTCCGTCAGGGAAAGAAAAATGCAACGGAGAGAATGTGCGCAGGAGCACCGGAAGAACGAATCTCCAAAGAACGCAAACAAGCCAAGATTTCGCCCGAGGCGCAACGGGAAGAAACTACCACCATTACCAAAGGACGATTTCAAGGTCATTGTGAGACCGCATCAAGGACTCCCGCTTCGAGCAATTACAACTCCCGAGATGGCCCGTGCTATTATAGAGGCTTGCAATGAAAAGATTCAAGGTGAGCAGTTTCTGCTACGTATTAAGCCTGGATCGAACATTGTAATTGTTTCAACCCCAGAAAAGGAAGTCGCAAACTCATTGCGTCAGATTACATCACTCAAGATAAATGAAAAACCCCATACGGTGAAAGCGTATGTAGCTCTGGGGGACGGAGCAGTTCGGGGGGTAATCCACGGACCCACCCCACATACGCCCTCAGACGTTCTTAAATCGAAAATCAGAGTGCGCACGCTAAATGTGGAAGTTGCTCACGCACGAATGCTGGGGGACACTAAGAGCGCCGTCATTGTATTATTCGGAAACCTAGTACCAAGTTATCTGTACTACGAGGGAGGCGAAATGGCCTGCTATCCGTATCGGAATACAGTGCAAGTCTGCAAAACATGTCAAAGGGTGGGTCACAGAACTGATGTGCGCCCACAACTGGAACTGTGTGTGTGTAGGATTTGTGGAACGGAAGATCCTGCAGACGGACACGAATGTAACCCGAAGTGTGCCTCGTGCGGTGAAGCCCACCTAACGGGAGACAGAAGCTGCAGAAAGCGTCTAAAACAGGTTCGCCGACCAGAACCGTCGTCAGGACGCCAAGAACGGAAGCCATCAAAGGAACGCAGCCTCAAGCGTAAACAAAGGTGGTTCGAGTCGGAGAAAGAAGAGCACGGATATACCACGGAAGGATCTATTCCCTTCGACCAGGAAAATTTTCCGGAAGTACACCGTCAAGAAACCGGGCGGGGACCAGAGAAGTCCAAGATGGAGAACGCAACACCTCAACACCCTCAGTACAGGGAAACCATTGGCCAACCACAAATGGCGGCACCAACGGTAAGCTGGGCGCAAGTTGCAGCTCCCACTGCACAACATCATACGAATCACAAATCGGTAGCGGATCAGAAACTTATAGACGAAAATAGATCACTAAAAGCCAGTCTGGCAGAATTGAAGAAAGAGATGGCTGCCCTTAAGCAAACAATACACGACCTCGCAAACAAAACAAAAGAAGCGTCTACAACACATGTTATTAAACCCACACCAACACCAGAAGAGCCCATAGGCAAGCAGCTGGAAACAATCACACATCAAGTACAGCTAATGTTCGCAGAATTGCGTGCTCTTAAGAGACACGTAGACGACTCCCTAAGCTGCATCAAAGTAACCACACGAAAACGCATTAATGATAGCCCAGGAGCTCCTACCCGTCGTCCTAAAGTGATAGAGACGACGGATAGCGATAGTACCATTCATGGCTGACACGACACACAGAAACACTGAAAACCTTGAGGTATGGCAGTGGAATTGCCGTACGTTACGTAACAAACATGCTGCCCTTGCACAATATATACAGTCAGCGCCAGTCCTACCCGACATTATATGCCTACAAGAAATTGGGCAAATTACGCAAAAACTAAAAGGATACGAGACGTATTCCAATCCTGATTATCCTAGGGTCGCCAGCTTTGCGAGAAAAGACCTGGCCCTCAGCGTCACGTATATGCCACAGCACGACACACAGTATCAAATACTAACGGTATGGCCATGCAAAAGAAATAAAGCCAAGACTGTAATCGTAAATGCATACAGTCCTCCTCGAGAGCGAGCACCATGCTTCGATACCCTACTAATTTATGCAATATCAGACATGGAGCGAAAAGACAAGCTGCTAGTGGTTGGTGACTTCAATGCACCACACTCCGCCTGGGGTTACAACAAAGACTCAGTGAAGGGAAAATCACTAGTTGAGACGACAGATTGATACGGGTTAGAACTCATTACAATACCGGGCTCTTACACACGTTTAGGCAATAGTGTAGCGGCGGATACAACCCCAGATCTAGCTTTCTCGAGCCATCCATGGGAGACGCGGTGGACAAATTTGGAGGAAAAGTTGGGCAGTGACCATAACATTGTCTCGATAGGTATCAATTCCCCCAAAATCCGTCGCTCCCTAGGGAGGGCTTGCATTACAGACTGGACTGTATATCGAGATAAACAAGAGCAGCTCATTTTCACAGAAGATATTGAAATCTGGGTGGAGCAAATACGCGAAACACACGAAAGAGCAACGAGGGAGATTGCGACAACATCGGAAATAACAGCGGTAGACAGCCGCCTCATACATTTATGGGAAGCACGCAGAAGCCTGACGAGACGATGGAAAAGACAAAGATTAAATAGAAACCTCAAAATACGCATAGCTCAACTAACACAAGAGGCTAATGCTTATGCACAAACACTAGAAAACAATAATTGGCACCAATTCTGTGAATCTCTACAAGGAACCTTACACACAAAAAATAAATGGGCCATTTTGAGAAGCATGATAGATCCTGCAACTACAAAAACATCGACGAACCGAGATCTGCGATTACTTGAATGCGAATTTCGAGGCGCTGACACCCATCTCCTAGACACACTAGAAGACATGTATATAGGAGCAAATTCCACGCAAAACCATAATACTCCCACATATTTAGGAGGGAACAATGATGAGCTAGATGCCTCTATATCGGTGGCAGAGGTTTTCGTGGCAGCGCAAACTTTCAAGAAAAATACGGCGCCTGGACCGGACAAAATAACAAACGCCATGATTCGCAATCTTAGCCTCAATGCTTTAACAGGGCTAACAGATCTTTTTAACAAACATGTATAGACTGAACGAGGTCAAATCCCACAGACATGGAAGCATGCAGAGATAATTCTAATACCGAAACCAGGGAAACCGAGGGACATAAAAAACCTCCGACCCATATCCCTTACCTCATGTCTGGGTAAGCTTTTTGAAAAGGTTATACAGATGAGACTCACTAGGTACATAGAAAACAGCAACCTTTTCCCGGAACTTATGTTCGGCTTTAGACAGCATATGTCGGTACAGGGTGTGTTTCTCCTACTGAAAGAAGAAGTATTAAACACAGAGAGGGGAAATGCAGACAGATTCATAGTGGCATTAGATATCAAAAAAGCTTTCGATACCATCTCGCACGAAAGCATTTTAACGGAACTATCGAACATGCACTGCGGACAGCGCACTTATGAATACATAAAATCCTTTCTAGACAACCGCACAGCCACGATAGGGCTAGGATCCACCCGCTCAGGTGTTCTACAGACCTCCAAAAGAGGAACGCCGCAAAGTTCAATTCTTTCACCGCTACTCTTCAATATAGGGATGAAATGACTAGCGGTGAAACTACAACGGATCCCAAAACTTAGGACATGCGATTTACGCGGACGACGTAACTCTCTGGACCGCAAAGGGATCTTTAGGGGAACGTCAGGAAACCCTCCAGAAGGCAATTAGCGCTGTTGAGGATCATGTAACAAAAGCTGGCATGAATTGCGCCCCGGAGAAGTCCGAACTAATCCGAGTAAGAGCGCCTTATACACGAAAGGACGATAGACTTCCGATAAAGCTTGCTCTGGGAGGTCAAACAATACAGGAGGTACGTAAAGCTCGGATACTCGGATTATGGATACAGGAAAATGGAGCAGTAGGGCACACGATCGCAAAGCTTATAAGGCGGCGCTTGGTCTACCGATTTGCACTAGCACGACCCTTTTTAATGCAATGGGTATTAGCAACACATTTGCAGAACTCGTGGCTACAACACTGATTGCACAATGAGAAAGGCTCAATTCCACGGAGCAAGGTCGAACACTTCTCCGTCGATTAGGGTATCCACTCAGACCGGCACATTGTAACAACCAAACAGAACTCCTCCCACCGAACATACGAGCTCAGATCTATGTGTCCCCAATCCCTAAAAACATGAGCGAGAAATACCACAGACAACGGCGCCTTGCACGGGCCAGGACACTCGAACGCAGGTTCGGTAGAAATCTGGAGGTTTATTACACGGACGCGTGCAAACAGGATAGCAAAACTTTCACTGTGGTAGCCACAAACGCACAAACTACTATTTCCGCGACAGTCAGAACAGGGTCGGTGGCCACAGCAGAGGCTACTGCGGTGGCTCTGGCTATACGTGACGCTGAAAATAGAGCACGTTCTGCGTTAATACTAACCGACTCGCAGTCGGCATGTCGCCTTTTCATGGCAGGCACCCTGCCTAAACTCACCATCAAAATCCTAGGAAGAAATCTCACGGAACACCACGCTATTACGTGGTGTCCGGCGCACGCCGGAGTGAGGGGTAACGAGAGGGCGGACCGCCTCGCTCGAGAATATAGCATCCGAGCGACGGAACGCACTCTCGTAGAATCTCCGATCACAGCAAAAGATATCTTGGAGGCACAGAGACGAGGAAGGCAACGGTATAACTTTCCAGACACATCCTTGGACTCAGCGCAAATGCGGGACTGGCGCCGACTACAAACCCGTACATACCCACACGTATTCCTACTACACCACATACACCCCACCCGGTATCCCAACACTTGCCCTTGGTGCGGAGGGCGGCCATCTCTTGACCATATCACATGGTCGTGCCAGAGTCGGCCACAAGAAATCCAATCACCCCTTATGGGGCAAAACTCCAACAGTAAGCAGTGGGAGGTGTGGCTAGCCAGCACGGTGCGGCAGGACCAGTTGGCCCTTCTCGACCAAGCCCGGCGTGCCGCGATCGCCAGTGGGGCCCTGGACTGAGGGACCCACCCACTGGACCTGAATGTGATTTTTTTTAAAATAAAAGTTTTATACTACTACTACTACTACTGCTTTTTGTCAATGACAAGGTGAGGTCTCTTTTTTTCCCCCTCGGTAATTAAAGCTGCAATTGAGGCTGAGCGCAAGCCGGCCGCTGCCACTTTACTTCAAATTTAGGCCTCGTTCACGCGATTTTAGGAAGAAACTTTCTCGACAATTTTTGCGGCCCCCACCAATGTAAATCTTGTTTCCGAACTAGAGTTCGTAGTACTGCACAAAATTCCTGTCAACGTGTCAACGAACCTGTCCAAAGCGCGACGAGCGTTCGCTAGGAGCGAAAACATAGAAGCGCATGGCTTGTGTGTTCGTGTTCGGTTAATAGTAGTGAAATATATTGATAAACTGTCTCTCAGATACGCACTCACATTTTCCCCCTTGATATCTCGATTGTAGCGAGGCCAACAGTTATGTTCAACACCAAAAGCCGATAATGTAAGTTTAGATATGCACATTTGTGATGGCTCATTATTGCGTGCTTGTTGTTTTGATGGATAGCGAAGAATTGTTAGTATCATTGTCCCTTGCAATATCAGCCCGATTTCGCTGGTGGTGTAAGGGGGAAATGATTTGATAATGCAGAATTCCTCGCTGTTGCAGTGGCTTTTTCAGGCGAAACTGCTTACCTCTACCGTTCAAGGAAATTTTCGCGTCGTTATTGGCGCGGTTAGCAACAGCTCCACATACGTGGATCCTGGAGATAGTGCAATGCCTGAACGAACCGAGGTGGAGGTGAGGCAGGCCTTAAGCACTCGCCATACGTGCGCGGATGCGGCAGATAGTGCAATGCCGGGCCGACCCTAGCGGAGGTGCCGTTCGCCATTAAGCGTCCCACATATACAGCTTCGCTGGTCATCCTTCATCACAGAGGGGAAGGGCACTGAGCTTTTTCAGTGATTCTTCCATCGTGCCACTGCCTTGCTTATTTTGAGGTGCTATAATGCAAAGCTATTGCAATGTTTTCTATTCCGATTCTACAATCAGCCCTCCACAATTGGTCAAAAAATTTTGGAGCCACCACCTATGCGCCTGTCTGTCATGCGATGTCACGAAAGCTGCGAAATCCCCCTTTCAAATATGACATGCGCACGCTGATTATTCATCATTACGAAGTCTTACAGCTTCGCTCTAAAACAGTAATCTGTAATCGTCAGTGGATGAATGAATGAATACCGTGCCCTAGGCCATGCAAAGATTTTTCTGAGGAGCTAAGTCTACGTTATTGCAACAGTCGTGTTCGAGTTACATGGTAATAGTATTGTAGCAGGAGCTCCCAGAGTTTTGAAAAGCTGCCAGGGGGATCTGTTATGATTACAGAAATTCTAATATTGTACAAATACAGTTAAGAAGTATGGTCATGTGAACAATAATAATTAGGCAAGTTCATTATCTATAACAAGAAATTGGATACATAAGTTAAGGTTAATGCTAAATAATCAGATAACATGAAAAATAATCGAAAGCGTGCGAAGAAGCAGAATAACAACGAATGTTAACGAAAATATTCAACGCGACATGACCCACCCAACTCCTTTCATTATCAATAGTAATGATTATTTATAGAAAACAAATGGTATACAGCAAAATGACACACATATCGACACTTATTTAAAAATTAAGATCAGTCGGTTAATTCCTGAATAAAATATTTCTTGGTGCACGTGTAGAAAGTATGAGCGTTGTGTGATTATATATCATTTCGAAAGGTAATGAATTTCATATAGTTATGCGGAGAAGGGGCCTGGGAACTTGACGTTATTCGTCCTAACAGCAGTCAAAAGCCGGTGCTGTTGTTCTTAGTAATGTGTTCAGGATCAATGCCTTCAATGAAGGCGTCATGTGTGACGAGCCTATATGCAGTTATGGATAGTTTCTGGCGGAATAATTGTAACAGGAGAATGTTAAATTTAAGAAACAGTGGCCGGCCGAACCATTCAAATGGGCTGAAAGTCATTAGTCTCAAACGTTTGTTCTGAAGTCGCTGCATACGTTCAATATGCACAGAACACGTCTTGGCCCATGACGATGCACATAACCAAAGATGACTATGAATATGCAAAATGCAAGGATCGTACGATGTGAAATAGAAAATAAGTTCGTGTCTTTACAATAATGTGGATGCCAAATGCAACCCTTTTCACAATTTATCTGGCGGGTCCATGAAATTCATTATTCAGTATTCAGTATCTGGCGGGTGATGAGTTCAGTACCTCAGATGGCACCGAGGAACGGCGCTTCGTTCGAAACCTGTATGACGTAATCACCAATATCAACAGGCGGGACGTCGATTGAATTTTGTTGGGAATGGAATACCATAAATGTGTTTTAGTTGGATTAACATGCAGAATATTATTATGTTAACATAGACTAATATTGTTTAAGTCAGGGTTAAGGTTAGACTCGAGTGCGGCAATGGATTTACTGGATGTAAAGATGGTCGTGTCATCAGCGAAAAGTGTGCACGTGGTGTTAGAAACAATAGTGGGTAGGTCAATAATAAACAGCAAAATAAAATTAGGCCTAAGATTGGTCCCTGTGGGACACCTACGTTAATTATCCTGGATGATGAGAGATGGTCGTAACCTGTACCGTTTGAGACCGGTTACTCAAGTAGCCTCTTATAAAGTTTAGCGGAGGACAAGATATACCAAATGATTCCAGTTTAACAAGTCTTATAGGATGGATTATCGCGCGAAATGCCTTCGTAAAATCGATGAATACGGAACCCACAATTAGACCTCTGTCAGTAGCTTGCTTGATTTCTTCAGGAAAAGTAATAAGTGCCACTTCGGTTGAATATCCTAGACAGCATCCGAATTGCTGAAGAGGCAAAAGATTAAATTTCTTTAAGTAGCGCATTAATCGAGTGTGGAAAAGATTTGGGAAATTTGGAGATTCATGGGAAATTAGTTTTACTCTACAAGGATCAATGTAGTCTAAGACAGCGCTTGTAGTCTTCAATGATGTGATGACCTGGCGAACTTCATCGGCAGTCGTCGAATGCAGATAACAGGAATGGCTACACCGATGTGTATCAGGTAAAGGGCACGCCGGCTGCTGGGTATCCGTAGATGCGTAAAAATGCTAACAATATCTATGTACTGTGAGCAAAAATACTCAAACTACATGAAATGAGCAGATACAGGTCTTTGTTATTGCGTGCTTGAAAGGTGCTACGTTGATGGTTTACAACGAGGAGGTGCACAAATCCATGCTCTGTCATGAGGACTGGTAGATGCGTTCTAACTTTAAAAAGGTGACGTATGGAGAATACGGGTCATTAACCCTCGTTTCCTAAGCGCTAACGATGCACGGTCGTAAATTACCTTTAGGCATGTGCGAGGCGCCCTGAAACCTTTAGTGGTTAATAAGGTGCCGTATGGCAGCTGACACTGTCGCTTTATGCTGTGAGAAGGCATTAATTTCAATCATTCTGCAAACGAAGCTTCCAATATTATAAAGGAAATGCAGAGCAGTATCGCTTCACCTGAGCGCTTAAGAAGACTTAAGTGCCACTGCGTCTAATTTTGAACAACCTGTATGTATTATATGTGTGCTATGAGGCCTGTGTTCTGAATGAATGGAAGCATTGCCTTGTGGAATCCGTTATCACGTATCCGGTGGTCATGGCTGGTTCCGACACAATAGCGGTGGCAAGCGTGCAATAGGAGACGCGATCGTTCCGATTTTAAGCCTAGACTTCTGCATGCTACGCATCGGTTCGTTCATCAGTGGGAGTTAGCAGTATGGAAACGGTGCACCCAGTGGTAAATGCAACCAGTTCCACTTCCAGACTACAGCCGCTGTAAGGGCCATCCCAGCCTGAAGCCCCTCAAGCACAAGTTATTCCGCCTTGGTAAGGTCAAGGGAGAGGGAGCATACGCAGTGTGGTATAAGAGCACTTGCCCACGCAATTTTTATATTGGCTCAAAGTGAATCATTTGAAACTTTGCTCGCTGATCACGCCAGAAATTGTAATGTCGTGTTTTACGCGCCGAAAGCCCGCCTTGATCATGACGCACACTACAATAAGGGCCTAGGAATGATTTTTTTTCAATTTGGGGTTGTTTAACGTGCACATAAATCAAGTACATGAGCGTTCTTTTTCGTTCTTTTCTCGTTTCATCTATTTTTTTATTTCGCTCTCATCAAAATTTGGCCGCTGTGGCCGCGATTGAATGCACGACCTGAAGCTCAGCAGCGAAACGCTTTAAGCGCGAAGCTGCCGTGGCTGGTATCGCATTAAGCCTGCAATGTGCTACCATAAAGTTAATGTAACCAACTCTAGAGGAAACGCTTGCCATAGCGCCCATCTATTGAAACCTTCAACTGTTATTAATTTGCGCTGCCACGCAGGCGCCGACAAAGAGATGTGAGTCAGACGAGATGCGCAATGAACGCGACACGGAGCCTCCCTTCATCATGGTGGCGCCATCTAGTTCGGGCGCCTGCAAACGCATCTTTTAACGCACGATAATAATTCGCTAAATGTTTTATAAATGTTCATCCGATATTTCTCCAAAAAGACACGGAATCAGCTTTACATAATCTCCCTACGGTCATGCTCGTGGAAATGCTAGTTTTCGCATCGTATATTGAATATTGTTAGCCTGACAGAAATGGGAGGTAGCAACTTGGCGGCGCCTTTTCGGTGGCCACTACTTTTCGCGCAAGTTCACTCTATTGTGTCTAGCGGTAAAATCATTACGACGTCACGCCTCAGTGCGCGATCAACCAACGTAGAGGACAGACATATATAGTTAGTGAAGCAAAACAAGAAGACAAGCATTTGTGGTTAGCAGAAAAGCAGATCTCGGTATAAAGACACGGGCGGCGAATATGTTGCATAAATACTGTTTAATTTCTGTTTGCATTTGTTCAGAAACCTTCGGGACCTGTAGAGAAACTTATGTAGAGATTCCAGGGAACCTATCGAGTTTGTCTAGCATACCAAGAGACCGCTTTTTCGTAAGCCGTGGCCCCAGTGACACTGCATGTCCAGTCTCTTGCTTCCGCAATGCGAAAATTCATACAATTTTGTCGGCTTAACCGAATATGTAGCGTGCTTTCGGTAAATACTGAACTTCATTGATTCTTCTGGGCTTCATTATTTCACCATAACAGTGAACTCCGGCGATATTTTGTCCAGATGTCTGAAATTCATTAGAGACGCTCCTCTCGACACATTCGAGACGCTCTTCGAAGCTGCAGGGCTGAGATAAATAAATCCTCAATTTTAGGTGCCAGAACTACGATTTAAATTTGACATACACCGCAATGGGGCACACTGGAAATTTCCACCACCTGGGGCTCTTTACCGTGCACCTGAGTCTAAGTACACGGGTGTTCTCGCATTTCTCCGCCATCGAAATGCGGCGGCCATGAGCACGGTTAAGAGTAGAGCAGATTCTTTAGAAATTATTCCTTCAACCACCGGAACCCACATTATTTTTTTTCTCCTCAGCTGTCGACTACATTGTGTTACGAGTTGAATAGCCGTATGTGCAGAGTATACTGGGAATTAATGACAGACGACAAATTCGACGACCGTGAGGTCGAGTTTGACATGAGATGTTGCTGTCTCTAGAAGTTACGTTTTCTGTAAACGTGTGACTCATGGTTGGAAAGAGTTGATGAATTGTTGGCTGCACAAGCTTCAGTTTTCACGAGCTGCCAACACAGTTTAGCCAATGTCGGTCTCTTTGAGCCGATAAGGTTCGGCCCAGTACATTCCCCGAGTTTGTGCGCCTGCTACTCGCAGACCCGAACTTGGGCACAAGCCAACAGATGAAAAAAGACTGTTTTTCTATGGTGCAGTGTTTACCGCACGGATTCGAGATGAACCATCGTTCACGAACGCCATGAGACTGCTCGCTCTAAAGATCGATACGTTGCCGTTCTCGAAGGCTGCCAGTCGTACTCGCCGGCGCTTCCCTTAGTAAATAAGAAGACGTAGATGGGTGTGCTTGTGCATATTGTTAAGCAGGCTCATTATTTAACCTACGAGATTCATTGTTTGCCTCTTATCCTAAAGGGGAACAAATGGCGGCCACTCCTATACATTAGCGTTAAACAACTGCCTCATTCTTTTGCCAACGGTTTCAATATTCGCATTGGCACCCGACGTTCCTGAGATGAAACTACGCGTTCCCAAAATGAGATAATATACACAAGAAGTTCTAATATATCTCTGATTTCTAGTGCACTCGAACTGTATGAAGAAAACAGTACGAAGAATCATACACTTGCAGTACTATGTCCGTTCTCCTGCTCACTTCTCTGAAGATGTCCCGCCAGATTTGTACACGTTACAGAAAACGGTACAGACCGGCGTGGCATACGTTGCAATGTAACATCGTAAGCTGGAGCAGCGGCCGATTAGGCGCTCCATTTTTGCCACCACTCTCGACAGAATCTTCGCGTCGAAGTCTCTTAGCGTCGTTTTCACGAAAACGATCAGAACTGTCCGCCCAGCGTCGACGGCGAGCTGCGGCTTGCCCGGCGGCTAGTCCTGCCCTGTACACAGCGCTCTGCTGATGTTGGCTGGTGGCAGCCCCGAGCATAGTTCTACGATCAGCTTCAGCAGCGGTTCGTTCCTTGCGTGGAGGCGCCATTACGTGTACCGAAAGGTAAACAGAGGTATCCAGACTACGTTGCGCACATGTCACATCCCTTTACCCGTGGCACGGTACGCTTCTGTTCTTATTGTTGATGATAATGGTGGTTGATTGGCATCCCCTTCAAAACTGTGCAGCGATAAATTGTCACCTAACCTGCTTGACTTAACCAGGACCAGCTACATGCAGATGCAACTGCTACACGTCGGGATACCTGCTGGAGTATTGCGAAACAGAAATGCAAACTTTGTACGTGTCGACGCTACGCGGCGCGCATGTCACATCACTTGTGAAATGGCATGATACGATGCTAATGATGATGATGAATATTTAATGACTTTCCCCCATAAAACGGGACGGTGATAGTCACCTAGCCTTCTTGAATATGTCATATATATCATAAATGTTTTTCAGAGTGATTTATTTTAGGCCTATTTACAGCCATGCCACATCCACCATTCGAAGTACATTTCTTCACTTCACGAACAATTCATTGAAAACCGATCACCATGTGTATGGCGCTCTTTGGTCATATCTGGCCCTTGCGCCATAAAACCCCATACATCATCATCATTACATCAGTATCTATACATCTCCGTAATTTCCTTTTTCTTCAGAGTTCTATATCTAGCTTGTACCGCTGCCTAAGCAACTGCTACATTTGCATGCCACGTGGTGTAATAATATGAAACTCCAATGCAACGGCCGTACGTACAGATGCTAAGTGGCCCGCATCTCACAACGGAAGGTAAGTGGCACGATACGATGCTAATGATGATGACGATTTTTGGCGTCCCCTCTTAAACGCGGCAGTGATATATAGTCTCGTAGCCAAGTTGATTTAATCAGGCACACTATGCATAGTCTTTCTAGCAATCTTCTGTACAATTTAACCTTTTTTTCTTCCTCAATCTTTATTTAACTGCCTTGCACTGCTATCTGCGCATCTCCTGCATCGCGTTCTTGCTCGTCTAATAATGCAATGAAAAATGTGCACACATCAATGCTACGTGGTGCGCATGTCGTATCGCGTGTCTCCTTGCGCGCTAGGACGCCTTTATAGGGCATTTTTCCGCTGTATGCTAGGCGGCGCTGGATTGGCTAAGTGGTAGAGTAGCTGACTCCTGGGCAATGGTCCCGTGTCCTACCTCGGCGAGAACAGGATTTTTTTTTCTCATTCCTGGTGATAGCTGCTACAAACACCCAACATCGTCACCAGCGATCTGCGATTGTCCCTGTCTTGCGCTAGCCGAGTCCAAATTGCGCTCCCAAATTTGCTACTTTCCTAATTGAAACTGATTTCCTGCAGTCACCGAAAGTACTTCCCTTCTCTTGGTACCCATTCTGTAACTCTAATGGTGCACTAGTTATCTGCCCTGCGCATTACATGGCCTGTCTAGCTCTATTCCCCCCCCCCCCCCCATTGTCCTCGAGCTTTTCTCTCTCATATATACTGTTGTCGTCCTGTCCCTGAACGTTACGCCATGGTTTTTTGTTGCATTCTTCTTCTCGCGGTGCTTAAGCTTGTTCTTGAGGTTTGTTAATGTCCAAGTTTCGGCTCCGTATGTTGGAATTGATAAAAAGCATAGTTTGTATGCTTTTCGAGGAAAGTGCTAAGCTACCAATCAAGAATTAGGTACCGCCTGCCATACTCTATGCAGCCCATTTTTATTCTGCTGTAAATTTCCTTCTCCTGATCTAGGTGGTCTGTGAGTAATTGACCTAAATGAACGTACTATTGCACATATCCTAGAGGATGACTGGCGATCATGAATTCTTGCTTCCATGCGAGATTACTTAACATTACTGTTGTCTTCTGGGTATTAAACTTCATACTTACTCTGATAATTTCTCTGCTAAGGCCATCAGTAATTTGTTGCAGTTCATCGCCAGTGTTGCTCAACAGTATATATGTAAATACAGATTGCTTTGAAACGTCGGATAGTGAAGGCTGATAAAGCATAATAAATAAAGCTGCTGAGGAATTCACCGATGACTACGATGCGTCATAATGCAAAATTCTAGCGCCGCTCTTTAGGGGTTTCGAATTCCACCGGTTGCATCGCTCAATGTTGAGAAAGAAGGTACGAACACGGGAACGGCGCGTATTGCTCCTCAGCGCAAGCCAGCGCTTTGTTTCCATATTTCGTATCAGTGGACGTGTTCACCAAGCGCATGCTGCGTGCCTTAGTAATGAGGTCATCGGCGCAAAACGGCGTACATGACTGTGACGCCAAGTGGTAGTCTCGTGTGGCACTCTGCTTTCCTCCTCACCCTTTCGCCACGCTCTCTTCCTCCGGTTTCCGGCTCATGCCTTCGCTGTAACCTCCTCCGATTTCCTACTCGCGCTCTCTTCGCTACCACCGTGTTCCAACCTCCGCAGCGCTCCGCTTTCAGTCTTTCATCCTTCGCTGTGCTCGTTCTCTCGGTGAGGCCGAGGGACGCCGATAACCCCGACGCTCAACGCAGCAGCGGGCACCTTAAGGCCACCCCAAATTCGACGTCCTTAACGGCGTCTTCTGGCGTTTTCCTCATGAACGCGCGTCCAGCCACTCGAGCGGCACGCGGATCAGTACTGATTGGTCTGCGCTCATTAAGCCGCTTCCGCCTGCGGCGGCGAGATCTCGGGTGGCTTGCTCGAATGCTTAATAATGAAAATAAGAAAGAATTTAAGAACGCGTTCTAGTGCGGACTAGGAGTTGTCCACGGAGCATTTGCGAACGCGTTCTTATGTTTGTTATTATTTTCATTATTAGATGTTCGTGCAAGTCGCCGATGGACGCCGGGTGACGAAACGCCGCGAGAACACTGAATGTGGGGCGGCGGTGAGAGCTGCGCTCTAAAACGGCTATGATCATGGTGGGAGTCACAGCTTTGTCATTGTGATCGCTAAGCGAAGTACACAAAGCGAAATTATGGAGTGACTACGCGAATTAGGCGGATGAGTAAATGAATCAAGGGGAATGTGAACATTATGTGTCCGTCTTTGATGCATCGGCGCTTGGGCTTTCGCCTTCGTATTCCGTATAGCATTAAGACCCTGTGAATTTTATTGTATAAAACCCTGAGGCCAAACTATCGTTAGAATTTTCTCTACACGCGATTGGCGCACTCCACATTGGGGGCATCTGTGTCGCATGATGGGCTGGAAAATAACAATTTCCGAAAGATTTATTGCGTTTATTACTTAAAATTGGAAATTCTGTTCGTATGCCCCTCCCCAAAAAGCTACAGAAATTCTGAGAATTGTCGATTGATGCGCAAGCAGTGTTTGGCTCCGTTATGACTTCGTTTTTACTTAGTTTCGCTAACTTGCTTTTCCTAGCTTATGCGCGTCTACTCATGTCCTTTGCGGGGACAAAGGATACTTAGGCTTTAGTAGACAATTGTCGGAGCTTGTCACCGCATCCGTCTTCTTGAATGCAATTGTGCCAATGAAGACAAAACGCTGAGAACAAGCGCGCCTCGACAGAGCAGGGTAGTTTAGGCGTGCTTAGAATCCATTCAGAAAAAGCTGTTAGATTTACCTATGGCCATTACGACCGTATGTTTTCACCGACATCCCACGCACACGCTTTAACACTGTACCCACAGTCGCTTCGTCGAATCTGTGACCGTCTAATCCTGCTGCACGAAATCGTACACGGATCGACTAACATTGAAGCGCCTATATCTCACTAATCACACCTACTGCTCGAGTAACCCGACATACTCACCCATTAAACATAGATCTCTTGGGTCGAATAATAGACTGTTCTAAGTTTTCTTTTTTTTCACACACTATTGAATTATGCGATAACTTGGATGCTTCTTTGCGTTTATTGCCAACTAATCAATTTCAGAAAGAACTGCCTAACCACGTCCGTTAGTTAACATTTTTGTGTTCATAAGTTATGTAACCCATCTCCGCTATATCTCTAAATGAGAAAGCAGTATTTTATAAATAAAAATAAATAAATAAATAAATAAATAAAAGGGAACACCAGCTGCCGCAGTAGCGTGCGAAGCATTGCGTGAGTGGAGAGTGCATCACCGCGAAGCCGTGTGACCCTCGCTGTCGCTCTCGCAAACGTGTCTTCGTGCGCGCGTTCATTGTCCACGCACTTTCTCCCCTCCGAGATGTTCATAACTCGAAGGACGCTCAGCAGCGTTCAATTCGACATTGGGTCACTCCTAAATCTCTAGTTGGCCCATCCCCAAAGTTCAAGTTGGCCCAACCCCCCATTTCGATTGCGACTACACCAAATTTCCAGTAGGCCCACTGTGTATTCGAAGTTCAGCCGCGCCCAAATTTAGGTTGCCCCCCCCCCCCAACCGCCAAAATCAAGTTCACCAACCCTTAAATTTATTTTGGCTCACATGCACATTTAAAATTGACCCACCCCCAAAATTCAACTTTGCCCAACCTCAAATTTAACTGCACCCAAACTCAAGTTTAACATTGCCCAACCCCAAACTTAATTTGGTCCACCTCCAAATTTAAGTTATCTCACACCTAAATTTGAGCTGTTCCGTTCCCAAATTGCAGTTTGCCCCAGGTTGAAATTTCAATTTGGCCCACCGTACATTTCAAGTTGGCTCCGCCACAAAGGTAAAGTTGGCCACGTGCTAATTTGAAATTGGCAAACCCCCAAATTTCAGTGTTCAATCCCTGAATTTCAAGCTGTCCCTAAGCCTACATTTAAAATTCACCCATGCTCAAGTTTTAGTTGCGTTACCCCTACTATAACCTTCCCCATGCATTTTCAGATGACTTTCTATATCTTTGGGTATTCTCTTCATTTTGCTTTATATTGTTCAAAATTTCTAAAAGCTACCAGTCATATATATTTACGCTGCCAAAACCACTAAAGGTCTTAAGCTTGCAAATTACGCATTTTGTGCAGTGTGCAGTGCAAACGGGTCGCAAGCCCCAAGGGTAGCGTTGGCCTGGCGGCCTGGGGCACTGGATGCATCCGAAGGTCCCGGCAAAGCATGAGTCGGCTGGTAACAGAACAACTGGTTTATTCTAACATCGCAAAAGAGCGGGCGGTCAGGTCGACCGAAGTGAGAGACGGGAGAGCACGTAACTCGACAGAAGAAATCGGAGCCTCTCTCTTGGCGTCCGGGGGCAGCTGCTCTTATACTTTCGCAGTTGAGGGCAAGAAGGAAGACCTCGTGACGAGACCACGTGACGGCGGGTACGGACGAGCTGAGATACATGTTGAGACGAGTGTAGTGACTCAACCGCCGGCCGGGCGCCGGACAGACCTCCTCGCTTCACACTTGGGGAGCTCCTCTCCCCGGCTGCCGCGCTTTGACAAGCGTGGCACACACACACACACGCACACACGAAGACACGTGGCACTGAAACACGCCTGGACGCGCTTGGCGGGGAGACTTCGCGGCAGCTCCGAACGTGCCAAAATGTCCGCCGTTTTGAAGGAAGCCCCGGCGTCCGTTGCATCCGCGCCGGCTATACCGCGCGTCGTAGTCGAAACGTAACAGACCGCCCCGCCGGGGGAAGGAGATCCCGATGGTCAGGGGACTGCATCCGCTGTCCGGAGGGATGTTGCTCGATGATGCACATAACCGAAGTCGGGCGTCCGTCGGCGTTTCTTGAGCGCAGCGCACAGAGAAGGCCTCGTTCTCTCGTTCAGGTTCACACAGGACACTGCAAAGTGACTTCGGGAGAGTTGACATTTTTGTTCTCGTTCCCGGTAAGCGTTAGAACTACGCCGAAAGTCAACCGCTCAGTCAGCAAGCACGGCACAACCCTCACTAAGCCCTGCCAGGCTCTTTCCCCTTTTATACTACTGCCTAGTTCCTTACAGTAGTTTAGCAGCACTCAGAACGCGTCCACAAATCGGAAAATTGCACTAGAAAGCACATCATCACTTTGAAACACTACACAAAAGCAATATGTTAAAAATCCTGCCTCAGGAAGAAAAACATCAGTAACAAACAATTTTGAGGCTGATTCCCACGTTAGGGGCTTCGACTTAAGCCATCGGCGTTACCGTTGAGACTCCCCTTTTTGTAACGCACCTCAAAGGAATATTGTTGCAAAGCGAGGCTCCAGCGCAGGAGGCGGCCATTTTTGGGAGAGATGGTCTGCAGCCATTGGAGAGGGCAGTGATCCGTCTCAATGATAAACCTCGAGCCGGCTAGGTAGCATGACAATTTCTGAACGGCCCACACGATACACGCACACTCTTTCTCGGTGGCGCTGTACGCCTGCTCACGACTGGTCAGCTTACGACTAGCATACAGGACGGGGTGTTCTACTTCTCCATTTTCCCGTTGGCACAGTACAACGCCCATGCCTCGCTCACTAGCATCACACTGAACAACGAACCCTTTTGTGTAGTCGGGCGATCGTAGCACAGGCTGGCTTGTTAGGGCGCTCTTTAGGGCGCTAAAAGCTCTTTCCTTCGTCTCGTCCCAGACGACTGTTTGCGGCTCTGTCTTTCTTAGAGCATCCGTCAGGGGAGCCGCGATATCAGAGTACCTGGGGATGTACCTCTGATAGTAGCCGGCGACACCTAAGAACGACCGAATATCGGTCTTCGTGCGCGGTTGCGGGAAGTCTTGCACAGCGGCCACCTTTATTTCAGAGGGGCGGCGACGACCCCGACCAATCACGTGACCGAGGTAGACAACCTCGGCCTGTGCTAACTGGCACTTGGGAGCCTTGACTGTCAATCCCGCATCGCGCAGGCGGGTTAGCACTGCCCGCAAGTGGGCCATATGCTCAGGCCAGGATGCGGAGAATATCGCTACGTCGTCTAGATACGGTAAAGCGAATTCTTGCTGTCCCCGCAACACTTTATCCATGAGGCTTGAAAAGCAGTATGGCGCGTTCTTCAAACCAAAGCTCAACACTTTAGGACGGAATGTTCCCATTGGTGAAATGAACGCCGCATACCTACTAGCCTCTTCTGTAAGTGGAACCTGCCAATAACCCCTGACAAGATCTAGGGTGGAAATAAACTGCGCGCTACTCACTCTCTCAAGGCGCTCCTCGATATTAGGGATCGGATAAATTTGATCCTTAGTGATGGAATTAAGCCTGCGGTAGTCGACGCAAGGACGAGGTTCCTTGCCCGGTACCTCAACTAAAATCAAAGGGGAGGTATAATCACTCTCACCCGCCTCAATAACACCGAGCTGTAGCATTTTCTTTACCTCAGCCTCCATAATATCGCTCTGGCGGGGTGACACCCGGTACGCCTTGGATCGTACTGGCTCTGGGGAGGTAAGTTCTATGTCATGAGTAAGGACAGAAGTCCTACCAGGCCTCTCAGAGAACAGACCTTGAAACTCTTGTAAGAGCTGGTGTAGTTCGGTTTTCTGCTCAGGCGACAGCGATGCTTTACTGATTAAGTCACTAATGACTTGATCGGTGTCTTTCCTGTTCGTCACTGAGCCTAGTCCCGGAAGCTCGACCGGAAGCTCTTCGGGAGCGTTTACCATCATACACACTACTGCTTCCCGTTGCTTATAGGGTTTGAGCAGATTACAGTGGTAAACTTGCTGTGCTTTCCGTTTTCCTGGCAGACTCACCACGTAGTTAACGTCCGACACTTTTTGAACAATCCGTGCTGGGCCCTCCCACTGCACGTCGAGTTTGTTCTTTAGCGACGTGCGCAATATCATGACCTCATCGCCCACCTCAAAACGACGGGCCCTGGCTGTCCGATCATAATAAACCTTGGCCCTCTGCTGGGCCTTTGCCATTGCTTCACCTGACAACTCCTGTGCCCTTCTTAAGCGTTCGAGGAGCTTAAGCACGTACTCCACCACGACTGGGTCGTCGCCCCTGCCTTCCCACGATTCTCGAAGCATGCGAAGCGGAGATCGCAGCGAGCGACCGTACACCAGCTCAGCTGGCGAAAACCCCGTAGCCGCATGCGGCGCGGTCCGTAATGCAAACATCACCCCAGGCAGACACAGCTCCCAGTCAGTTTGATGTTCAAAACACAATGCTCTCAACACGCGCTTCATGACGGAGTGGAGCTTCTCAACGGAATTCGACTGGGGGTGGTGCACTGAGCTGTGTAACAGCTTTACCCCGCACCTTTCGAGAAAGGCTGTCGTCAAAGCGCTAGTAAACACTGTGCCCTGATCTGATTGGATTTCCGCAGGAAAACCAACTCGCGCAAATATGGACAGTAGTGCATTGACTATCTCAACAGAGCTGAGTTCTTTAAGCGGCACTGCTTCAGGGAACTTTGTCGCTGGGCAGATCACAGTCAAAATGTGTCTGTACCCCGTGGTTGTTACCGGCAGAGGTCCCACTGTATCAATAACGAGCCGTCTAAAAGGCTCCGTAATGATAGGTACCAACTTCAACGGCGCCCTCGATTTGTCCCCTGGTTTGCCCACCCGCTGACAGGTGTCACATGTCTTCACAAAGTGGTCTGCGTCCCGAAAACACCCTGGCCAATAGTACTCTTGCAAGAGACGGTCCTTAGTTTTCTTAACTCCTAGGTGTCCGGACCACGAACCCCCATGCGACAAGCGCAACAGATCCTGACGATATCGTTGAGGCACGATCAGTTGATCGAACTCCACTCCTCTGTGGTCTAGATACTTTCGGTACAGGACCCCACCTCTTTCCACAAAGCGAGCATTTTTCTTGGCGATACCTTCCTTGACAATGCAGCGTATGTTTTCTAGGCTGCCATCCTTCTTTTGCTCGGCTATCAAAGCCGACCGGCTGACTTTTAGCAACCTGTTAAGTCCATCTGACGTAGGCGCGATGAGCAAATCTGCAGATAGCTCTTCTAACTTTCCCGTGTCGGGAATTTCCTCTCCAGTATCTGCTGCCTTTAACGCAACAGGCGCAATTTTATTCAGTTCGGGCGTGCTCTGAATATCGGCTTGCTGCGCCTCTGACCCTTTTTCATTGTTCGACGACGTCGGTCCCGCAACTACCGCCTTTGCAGCGAGCTCCCGAACCTTCGATCTGGTTAAGGCCTGAACGCTAGCCTCACCAAACAAAAGCCCCTTCTCGCGCAGGAGGTGATCGGACCTGTTCGAAAATAGGTACGGGTACTGGGGGGGCAGCATAGATGACACTGCCGCCTCCGTCTCAAGCGCTCCGAAAGGTCCTTCAATCAGCACTTTTGCTACGGGCAGACACACGCTATGAGCTTCCACGGCTTGCTTGATCCATGCGCACTCGCCCGTGAACATATCGGGTTCTACGTAAGAGGGGTGAACTACATCCATTGTAGCTGCGGAATCGCGAAGCACTCGGCACTCTTTCCCGTTCACGAGGAGGTCTCGCATGTAAGGCTCGAGAAGCTTCATGTTCTCGTCAGTGCTGCATAAAGACAAAAACACGACTTTTGTTTTTGTTTCTGGACACTGCGCCGAAAAGTGACCCGGCTTCTGGCACGTATAACAAACGCGCGCTTGCCTCGTCTCGAACCGCTTTCTGCGTTCGGCTTCGGTTGCCGCCGTCTCCTTACGTTCGGTCGGACTGCTTTCACTCGCATCCGCACGACGTGTGTCCCCCTTTGCTCTCATGGGCGTGAACTTCGGCCTCTCAAACTTCGAGCCAAATTCACCCTTTTGACCGTCCTTAGCTCCGCGAGCCCGACGCGTCACAAACTCTTCGGCTAGCTCAGCGGCTCTAGCCACCGTACTAACGTCTGGCCTATCCAAGACCCAGTACCGCACGTTCTCAGGTAACCGACTATAAAACTGTTCCAGCCCGAAACACTGCAGAACTTTCTCGTGGTCACCAAACGCTTTCTCTTCTTTGAGCCACTCCTGCATGTTTGACATAAGCCTGTAGGCAAACTCCGTATATGACTCACTTTTACCTTTCTCATTTTCCCGAAACTTCCGACGGAAAGCCTCCGCTGACAGCCTGTACTTTTTTAGCAGACTCGATTTCACTTTGTCGAAATCCTCTGCTTCCTCTCTATTCAAGCGAGCGACTACGTCGGCCGCCTCGCCGGGTAACAAAGTGAGCAAGCGCTGTGGCCACGTTTCCCGAGAGAACCCCTGCTTCTCGCACGTTCGCTCAAAGTTAACCAGGAACAAACCAATGTCCTCTCCAAGCTTAAACGGCCGCATCAGGTCAGTCATTTTGAACAATACTCGTTCTCCTGCACCGTGTGCCTGACTTCCATTACGAGCGCGTTCCATCTCTACCTCGAGACGCTTCATTTCCAAAGCGTGTTCGCGCTCTTCTTTTTCTTTCTGCTCTTTTCGTTCGCGCTCCTGTTTCTGTTCTTTAAGTTCGCGCTCCTGTTTCTCTTTTTGCTCTTGAAGTTCGCGCTCCTGTCTTTTTGCCGTCTCCCTCTCCTCAATGGTCTCAAGGCATTCCGACAGCTCGTCATCCTCAGCTTCTAACTCAATAATAGCCCTTAGCAGTTCTGGTTTTCTGAGTTTGTCTGAGACATCCAGACCCAACTCTCTTGCAAGCTCCAGCAATTTCGGTTTGCGCAACGACTTCAAATCCATGGCTGCTCTGAATGCTGCTTTCTCTAATGCCTACTATTGTCTTGCCGCAAACTAACCCGGCAGCAACGACAACCACAATTACCAGCTCCGTTTCTGACACTAACAAAAGCCTGGCAAAACTCAGTAGAAGAAAGTCCCGCACTCACCAAACCTCGCAGCCAAGAATTCAGCGCAGTCGTTCCGCTGCAGGCAACCAGTCATCACACAGGGCTCGTTGCACTGCTCCCGGATGGTCGTTGTGCTGCTCAGCATACAGTCAACCGCATCTCTTCGCTGCTGGCCTCCGTTGTCGCGATCTCACCGCTGGCAACCAGCTGTTGTAACCTCAGTGCTGACGCCCGTTATTGCAAACGGGTCGCAAGCCCCAAGGGTAGCGTTGGCCTGGCGGCCTGGGGCACTGGAAGCATCCGAAGGTCCCGGCAAAGCATGAGTCGGCTGGTAACAGAACAACTGGTTTATTCTAACATCGCAAAAGAGCGGGCGGTCAGGTCGACCGAAGTGAGAGACGGGAGAGCACGTAACTCGACAGAAGAAATCGGAGCCTCTCTCTTGGCGTCCGGGGGCAGCTGCTCTTATACTTTCGCAGTTGAGGGCAAGAAGGAAGACCTCGTGACGAGACCACGTGACGGCGGGTACGGACGAGCTGAGATACATGTTGAGACGAGTGTAGTGACTCAACCGCCGGCCGGGCGCCGGACAGACCTCCTCGCTTCACACTTGGGGAGCTCCTCTCCCCGGCTGCCGCGCTTTGACAAGCGTGGCACACACACACACACGCACACACGAAGACACGTGGCACTGAAACACGCCTGGACGCGCTTGGCGGGGAGACTTCGCGGCAGCTCCGAACGTGCCAAAATGTCCGCCGTTTTGAAGGAAGCCCCGGCGTCCGTTGCATCCGCGCCGGCTATACCGCGCGTCGTAGTCGAAACGTAACAGCAGCTTCGATGCAGTACACTTTTCGCGTGACAAGGCTGGGAAGCTCGCACGAGAATGCTTACTCATTAAAACGCTGCTATGGGACGAGGAACAGAGAGGTCTGAATTTTCCGAGTAAACGCATGCGGAACTCAGCGTTTACAGGGGCGCAATTACAACGAAAGCGAGACCTTGTGTGCGCAAGGTGCGCGCTCAAAACGCAAGCACCGAGCGTTTTCTGTCTGCAACAACAGCAAGAAGGAGGGCGCGTTGGAATGCAGGCGAGGACGTCAGCGGTCAAATTGTACGCCACAAAAAAACAACATGACATTTGTTTTTTCATTTACCGAAACAAGACTGGCGGAACAAACGAGTTTAGTGGGGTGATCATCAGTGTGCGTTGTAAATTATGGAGTTGGTCGTCAGTTGAATTACGGCAGTCTTGGTTTCAAGAGAACAACAGTATGCTGGGTTTTATGCGCCGAAAGCCCACTTTGATTATGAGCCGCCATATAATAAGAGACTCGGTTTGGCTTTCTAATTTGGGGTTGTTTGACGTGCACCTAAATCCCAGTACATGAGCGTTTTTTCTTTCTTTTTTTGTTTTTTTTTTCTTTGTCTTTTTTTCATTTTGCACCCATCAAAATTTGTCTCCCGCGGCCGCGATTGAGTGGACGACCTTCAGTTCAGTAGTGAAACGCTTTAGGCACTCAGCTACCGCGGCTGTTATCACACTAAAAAAAAGTCTGCAACGTTCACCTTTAGAGTTAACATACCAACTCTAGAAGAAACGCTTGCCATAGAGCACATGCAGTGAAATCGGCAACTGCAATGACGCCGCCATGTTGCTGTTTTCCACCACGGCTACATCGTGAAAACAAAGTCGGCTGCATCGTGACTGGCGACGAGGAAGTGGCAGGGCGTTCTTTATCTCGTCGGCAGCGCTCGGCCAGGAGCATGTATTTCTGCCGTCATCCGACGGGAGCCGACCTTGTTCACCGAGCCCACGCTTGGGAGCAGCACGATACCACTGCGCAAGCGGTCCGTCACGTGGCTTTTTTTAATATTTCGTGGGCTTTCTTTACAGCCCGGAAAAAAGGATTACGTGAGACGCATCGTAAAGGAAACATCTCAATCGCTGGTTTCTGAAGGTGCTCTACCAATCTGCTTATCATGCTTGGGGTCCTCAGCCAATAATTAAAAACGTTTTGCAACAAAACAAAATAAATTAGTGATTATGCGGACAACGAAAAATTATCGCAGTTACTATAGGGTATTGCGAATAGCATGCGTTCAGCTCAATTCGCTTCCGACGCGCCTTTCATTTTTAATATCTTGGCTCAAGTCATGTGCGACACCCTGTAGGCTCCATATGGAGCAAAACGAGAAGACCAGCGTGTTTCATTAGAATTGAAGAAGATCTCCATATAAAGAAGCGAGCTGCGGATATTTGAGGTAGATATTATCCTATGATCATCTGTATATACCCAGTACCCTTCGGGAATGACCAAAAACTTTTATAGAGATTCCAGGGCACCTATGGCGTTTGCGTAAGGTACAAAGAGTGCGCCTTTCGTTAGGTTCATGGCTCCATGGACCCTCGAAATTGAACCTGATGTCAGATCATTGTGGAAATTAATTCATTCTTCTGAGCTTAATCGCTGAACCGTGCACTTTTTCTTGCACTGTGCATCGGCTCTTTTGCTTTCGTTCAATATTAAAATTCATTCATTCTTCTGGGCTCAACAGTTTAACTATAGAAAGAGTGCGCTTTTCGTTCCGTGAACTACCGTTGTGTCGTTAAATACTGAAAGGCCTTCATTTTTCTGGGCTTAACCGTTAAACCATAAAAGAGTGCTCTTTCCTTAGACTATATGCATCGAGTGTTTCACTTTGGTTCAATACTAAAATTCATTCATTCTTCTGAGCTTAAGCGTTTAACCATAAAAGAGTGCGTGTTTCGCTAGACTCGTTGCTCCACTGACAATGTACCAGGTGTTTACCTTTCGTTCAACACTGAACTTCATTGATCCATCGGGGCCTAACCGTTTAACCCTAAACAGTAACTATGTAACAGCAACTAAAATTAAAGTACACGGCTGTTTTTGCACTTCGCCCCCATCGACATGCGGCGGCCGTGACCAGGATGTAGAGTAGCGCAGATATTTTACAAATTATTTCATCAATCACCTGAAACCATATAATGCATCTTCTATTCTGTTGTTGGCCACATTGTGTTATGAGTTAACTAGTGGTATGCAGAGCATACTAGGAATTAATGGCAGACGACAAAGTCGGCAACGGTGAGGTGGACCGTGATCAGGATGTAGAGTAGCGCAGATATTTTACAAATTATTTCATCAATCACCTGAAACCATATAATGCATCTTCTATTCTGTTGTTGGCCACATTGTGTTATGAGTTAACTAGTGGTATGCAGAGCATACTAGGAATTAATGGCAGACGACAAAGTCGGCAACGGTGAGGTCGACCGTGATCAGGATGTAGAGTAGCGCAGATATTTTACAAATTATTTCATCAATCACCTGAAACCATATAATTTATCTTCTTTGCTGTTGTTGGCCACATTGTGTTATTAGTTATCTAGTGGTATGGGGAGCATACTAAGAATTAATGGCAGACAACAAAGTCGGCAACGGTGAGGTCGACCGTGATCAGGATGTAGAGTAGCGCAGATATTTTACAAATTATTTCATCAATCACCTGAAACCATATAATGCATCTTCTATTCTGTTGTTGGCCACATTGTGTTATGAGTTAACTAGTGGTATGCAGAGCATACTAGGAATTAATGGCAGACGACAAAGTCGGCAACGGTGAGGTCGACCGTGACCAGGATGTAGAGTAGCGCAGATATTTTACAAATTATTTCATCAATCACCTGAAACCATATAATGCATCTTCTATTCTGTTGTTGGCCACATTGTGTTATGAGTTAACTAGTGGTATGCAGAGCATACTAGGAATTAATGGCAGACGACAAAGTCGGCAACGGTGAGGTCGACCGTGATCAGGATGTAGAGTAGCGCAGATATTTTACAAATTATTTCATCAATCACCTGAAACCATATAATTTATCTTCTTTGCTGTTGTTGGCCACATTGTGTTATTAGTTATCTAGTGGTATGGGGAGCATACTAAGAATTAATGGCAGACGACAAAGTCAGCAACCGTGAGGTCGAGTTTGAAACAAGATTTTGCTGTCATGAGAAGTTAGGTTCCCTGTGAGCAGGTGACTCATGGTTGGAAAGTGGTGATGCGCTGTTGGCTGCACAAGCCGCTGTTTTCACAAGCCCCGAGCACAGCTTGAGCCAATGTCGATCGCGGTGAGCTGATGAGGTTTGGTTAGCACATTCCCCGTGTTTGTGTGCCTGCTACTGGCAGACCCAAACTTAGGCACAAGCCATCAGATGAAAGAGATTCCTTTTATGTAGTTGAGATTGTACCATCCGGAACAGAAATCAACCATTCTTCATTTCGTGAAGTGCACACCCAAAAAAAAAGTAAGAAGCGACGAGACTACACGCTGTAAGCATCGGTACGTTGCCTTTCTCGAAGGCTGCCAGTCGTAGTCGCCATCACTGCCCTTAATAAATGTGACGACGTACATGGGTGTACCTGTGCATATTGTGAAGCCGGCTCATTATTTACCTTCCCAGATTCACTGTTTCCCTTTTAAATAAAAGGGGAAACAAGTGGTGGCCACTTCCATACATAAGCTTGAAACAAACGCCTCGTTAAGCTGCCAACGTCTACAGTATTGGCGTGGGTGCCCGCTCCAGCGAGGAAACTATTCATTCCTGAAATGAGCCATCATACGCAAAAAGTCCTAATGTGTCTTCTTCTGGGTACACGTGAACTGTATGCATGAAAACAGTACGAGGAATGATAAACATGCAGTACTATATGCGGTGTCCTGCCCACTGCTCCAAAGGTGTCCGGTCGCCAGACCTGCACTCGTTACAGAAAAGAGTCACAGGACTACGTGGCATATGCTGCCCAGTCACATCGTAACTGGAGGAGCGGTAGCACAGGGGCTCCATTCTTGGCACAACACACTGCTCGCTCTTCGCGGCGATGTCTCCGAAAAAGCAACAACCCGTCAACATTTCTTTCATTAACCAAACACAAGAGTGGCGGTACAAACGAGATTAATTGGGAGATCGTCAGTGTGCGCAGTATGGAAGCTGCTCGTCTACTAAAATACGGCAGTATTGGTTTCAGTAGATTATAAGAAGGGTACTGAAATACTTTTCACCCTGGCGTAAATTATGGGTAATGGTACCGTAGAATATGCTACGCACTGTATGGCAATTCCCCATTAGCGAGTTTCTCCAACTTTCCCTATGGCTCGTGAGAAGTTCGGTTTTTATCGGCGGGTTTTTGCGTTAATTACTACAGCATTTTGACAATGGAAATGTGAGTTTTTTTCTCCTCGGTAATTAAAGCTCAAATTTAGGCTAATTGCACGGCGGCCGCCGTGACTGCACGTAAATGTAAAACTTCGTTAACGGGATCTTACGGGGAAACGTTTCCGACAGTTTTTTTGGCCCCAACGATGCATAACCTGTTTGCGAAGTAGAGTTCTTAGTATTGGACAAAAGTATGGTGAACGTGTCAACAAACCTGTCGAAAGCGCGATAAGCGTTCGCTAGGAGAGATGACATGGAAGCGCATTGCTTGCGTGTTCGTATTCATGTACTAGTAGTGATTACTCTTATGTGATACTTGCCCACATTTCCCCCCTTGATATCTTGGTTGTAGCGAGGACATTTTTCTCCTACGCCAATGATCGAAAATCGTGATTAATATTCGTTTACATATGGCATTTGTAATGCTTTGATTTTTGCGGTTGTTTTTGCTGACGGACAGCGAAGAGTTGCTAATATCATTGACCGTAGCAAAATCAGCCTGATTTCGCTGAAGGTGGAAGGGGCAAATGATTTCAGTAGGCAGAATTCCTGGTTGTTGCAGCTGTCGTTTTAAATGCTTCCTCCATTGTGCCATTGCCTTCGTTAGATTGACATCAAAACAAAAGTGTGACAGTCTGTAATTTTTTGTTACAGCGACGTTTGCCAATATCAGTTTAAGCAAATGCGATGAGTTATTACTACAGGCGCTCTTACAGTAGAAACAGTTTAGGAGGTCAAGGCAAACAAACAAAAGCAAATATATTGGATTTAGCTTTTCAATTTTGCACTAAATGTTGCACCAGCTATTGCCACACTGACCCCCCTTCCGGTTTAATATAGCTTTTGTCGTTCCCTCCGTGAGAGAAATTACTAACATATAATCCGTGATTTCTTCGAAAAGTTGCATCCCCTCCCGACGAATGAAAGCGAAAGGAAAAGCGGCAGCAATATATTGTATCCTCTGCCTAATATTCTATTCTAGTTGGTTTAAACAGGAAGAGAAACGCGACTTCAGACGGGACGTAGGACAAATGAGTGGACAGGATGAGCTGTAACTAACTAGGTTTATCACCATGAAACACATAGCAGCAAAAGATCGCGCATCAGCGTGCAGCTGTCTGTCTATATTCTATCTGGGCACTCGCACTCGGAGGCTATTTGCAAGTTCTACGTTTGGTTTTTGGCGAACTTAGAAATCACGTGACAGGAACGCGGCAAATGCTAAAAGCCGAAAAATTTGGCCCGGCCAGTCGAACTAGCAGCGTATGTAGACGTGGCGTGCCGATTTCGTGAACCCCTAAGTTGAGTGCATGAGGCTCAATCGAGTATGAGTCCCTTGTCTGTACGGTGAATTTGCATTTGGTAATTGTTGCCGCTTACTGGTAGAAGAAATTCGACAAATAAACCGGCACTCTAAGCAAAAGTCTCTCTACGAGTAATCTCAAATGTTCAAATAATTTATTTCACCGCGTTCCACAACGTTTTAGGAAATATTTGTCAGGAGAGACACGAACGGTCACATTTACTAATGACTTGCATGCATTCCTTCACTCTGGGTTCTTAATTGGCTACACATTTTCGGAATTTTCGAAAACTTTCGATAAAGTAGATCATGAAGTACTAGTAAATAAATTAAGCTGCTTTAAAATTGAACCAAAAATGCTCGACTATATCGAAATCTTCCCAAAAGAACTCAGTATGTCGCTGCTAACTCACCTGTGGTGCCTATAATATCACCTGTACATCAGGGATCCGTTCCAGGAGCCATCTTATTTGTATTTTATAATAATAATTTGTCTGAATAAATCTTTCCGTCTGTTTGCTTTCATTACTGAAGATTACTCGTCTTACCAAAAAATAATTCTGACACTGGTACTACTAATAACAAAGGACGTTAATAACATTGTTACCTGATACAAATTCTAGAAAACGGTATTGAACATCGTCAAATGTAAATTAATGAGTGTTTCTGATACTCGATCCCCCTGTTCTATTTATTCCCTTAGCGGTATTCGCTGAAGTCTGACTGCCTATAAAACCTCGGAGTTCACATCTCTAAAATTTTCTTCATAAATACTTGTTTTGATAACTGTCGATAAAGTTAATCATGAACTGCTAATGAATAAATTAAGCCATTGGAAGATTGAATTAATTCTGCTCTACTGGATTGAAATTTTGATTTTGAAATTTTGATGGATTGAATTTTGATGTCAACTCACTTGTAGCGCCGGGGTTATCATGTGTGCATCAGGGATCAGTTCCAGGGCACTTGTGATTTGTAATTTATAATTATGATTTACCTGAATAGATCTCTTCTTCTGTTTGCCTTTTTACTGACGACTGCGTAACTTACCGAAATATTTTTTTGTTCTGGCACTGATACTACTAATCTGCAACCGACCTTAATAACATCGTTACCTGATGCAAATTCCAATGTAAATTAAAGAGTTTCTCACACTATATCCCCCTGACATACTTATTCCCTTAACGACATTCCGCTGAAGTCTGTACCTGCCTAGAAATACCTTGGAAATCACATCTCTAAAAATCTTTCTTTAAAAATTCATCTCGACTAAAGCATACTTCAAGCCAATCGCAAGATTCGTTTTCTAAAACGAATTTTTTTTCACTTGCTTCTACAGTGCTCAAACTTAACACTCCCCAGTTTGCCCTAACCTGAAATAAGCTTCATAATGTAGGACCCCGGTCACTTTGCACTTAACAATACACTTGAAGCGCGGCAGAATCACTCAACTTGCTTGATTATGTCTATCAATACACTGCCATTGCACCTAGCATGAAACCCAGTCTAAACCTTCCTTGCTGCTAGACAAGACTTGTCGAGCCTGTGTCGCTTTCATAAAATGTATCACGGTAATGACGTATTCAATGCCCATCAGATCAGACCATCTCATTTCGTTTGCCCGTGTCAAGACGACATACTCGAAGTAAGCATCCCGCGTCATAACACTGTCACTTATTCCCAGTCCTTCGTGCCTAAAGCATGCCACGAATGGAACCACCTTCCTGCTTCGTCAATCATCATTACAGACACTGGTCATTTCCGCAGGTCACTCGCCAGCATAATATAAATGCCCGTTCTTATTGTGCTAATTTATGTTCAGCTTACGCATTCTTTTTATTATTTTTCTGCCTTTGTACGTCTAACGACACCACTTAACTTGCGCGTATATTTTCTTTTGTGACAGGATTGTTTCTGTGCTCATTGTGTTTCATGCGTTATTTTGTATCCGCATTTCTTCACATATTTACGATGATAGCTACTGCCCTCTCTTATGTGCTGTACGGCTTTTGGGGTACAATAAGTAAATTCATAAATTCTACACTTTCCCAGTTAACTGCGAGAAATGCGGGAAAAGTGGTAATTACTCAAGATTAGGTAGTATCTATGCGAAAAAAAGAAATTTGGATAATTGCGCTTGTGAAAAGTCCTGCGGGAGGTGCTGGAGGAGCACGGCAGTGGGCCATACTCGCATATACCTAGAGCAGTGGCGTAGCCAGAAATTTCGTTCGTGGGGGGCTCACTTTGCAGCTCGGTCTCCTGCTTATAGAATTAGTCGAGGGATCAATATATATATATATATATATTATATATATTGTGAGCATTATTCATACGCTTCATATTCCCACCTGTACATACTCATCATCACCGTTTTGGGGCCTGGTGGTGGGGCTCTCACTCGGGAGAATAAAGAAGAGACTGGCTGCCTAAACCTCGTCTCACAAGTGGTGGAGTGTGCTGTCTGGTCCCTTCGCCCTCTCGCTCCAGGTCTCTCTCCAGACTCACCTACGCTACATCACTGGAGCTCCGCTCGGGTCGCCGCCTCTACCAACTGCACTCAACCATGTCGCAAGACCAGCAGACCAGTACCACGACATCCACCTTGCCTACTCCTGCGGGAACTCCTTCTTGGACAGTCACCACCCCTCAGAAGGATCCACCGGTATTTTCTGGGCTTCCAGGAGACGACGTTGAAGACTGGTTGGAGCTATACGAGCGCGTGAGTGACTTTAACCACTGGAACGAATCAGCAAAACTTGCTCACGTCGCCTTCTACCTAACCGGAGTTGCGAAAACGTGGTTTTCCAATCATGAGCTCGATTTCGTCAACTGGAGCATCTTTAAACACCATCTACGCCAGATTTTCGCGAACTCGTCTGTCCGCTCCGATATCGCTAATAAGAAGCTTGCTGAGCGTGTACAGCACTCAGGCGAGTCCTACACTTCGTACATAGAGGACGTCCACGCCCTCTGCCGCCGCGTGAACACCTCGATGGCAGAGAGTGACCGTGTACGCCACCTGCTCAAGGGTATCGGGACTGCGGCATTCAATGCTCTTGTAGTGCTGAATCCCACTACCGTCGCCGACATCATCACTACGTGTCAGGGTCTCGATGACCTTCATATGCTCCGCTTACGCCCTGACACATCTGATTTCCAGGCGTCCAACGACAGCGAGCTACGTGCTTTGATTCGCTCCATCGTCCGTGAGGAACTGCACGCCCAAGCTTCGTCAAACCGTCCTGAGGTCCATCTGACGCCCCCTGGTGGCGGCCTACGCCATATCGTGAGGGAAGAGATAGCTGCTGTGACCTGCCCGCAAATCACGAGCCCGCACCCTATCCATACACCAACGTACGCTCAGGTTGCCTCTCTAGCGCCACCCTCCCAGCAGCCACCACAACAGGCACCTGCACCGCACATGTCCCTGAATCCTATCACTGCAAGACCATCGCCTGTTCCGTCTTATAACGCATGGAGCCCACCTCGACCGGTTTGTTACTACTGCGGCATCCGTGGCCACATTTCCAGGTTTTGCCGACGCCGTCAGCAAGATGAAAGACGTGGCTATGACGGCTTTGAAAGGGATCAGTTTTCTGGCCCTTTACCACGACGTCGGCGTTCTGACTACGATTATTATCCACGACGTTCCCCATCTCCACAGGACTTCAACACTGCCGGTTCATTGCGTTTCCCGCGTCGTCGCTCTCCATCACCGATGCGGCGCTCTTCTTCCCCTCTACGACCGGCTACTTCGTCCCCTGATCACCGCCCGGAAAACTAAATGGTGCAGCTTCAGGAGGGAAAGCTGCATCTTTTGGACAACGTGAAACTCCTCCGGAGCGCCCGTCAAATGTACTTCTGGTGTGTGTTGAAGGTGTCCGAATCGAAGCCTTGGTAGACACAGGTGCATCGCTTTCCGTTATTAGTGCTGACTTGTGTTCTCGATTGCGAAAAGTGAAGACACCGTATAATGGCCCTCCCCTTCGTTGTGCTAATGCCGTTCTTGTTCAGCCCTCCAGTGTTTGCACTGCGCGCGTTTTCATTGATGGCATCCTCCACCACATTCAGTTCGTCGTGCTATCTTCGTGCACTTACGCGATGATTTTGGGATGGGACTTCCTGTCCTCCGCCTCAGCTTTCATCTCTTGCCGTCAGCGAACTATTCATATGACAGACACTGAATCTTCATCCGCTGTCAATGATCATAGCCTGTGTTTTGTCACGTCTACCGACTGTTTCATTCCCGCGGGCAATGAGCATATTCTGACGCTGACTTCCGACACTATTATTAATGGTGATGTGTTCCTTGCACCGAGCGGTTACTGCATTTCTGGTGGGCTTAGCCTTACTCCTAGCCTAGTTCGGTTTCAGGGCGGTAGAGCGTTAGTCGCTGTTCACAACCCTACTTCTTCGCCAGTTGTGCTCTCCCAGGGCTCTACTGTGACATGCTTTACTGACACCGAACCTCTTTCGCTAGTACCGCTTCACACCGAATCACCACCTTTGTCTACCACAACTGATTATCACACTGCTGCCGCTGCTTTAACGGCCGCGATAAATCCCGATTTGACCGCTGCGCAGAAAGAAGACCTTCTGGCACTCCTGCACAAACACAGAGCCTTATTTGACGTCCACTCCAAGCTTCTGGGGCGCACTTCCGTCGCAGTACATCGCATCGAAACCGAAGGCAGTTCGGTTGTCCGCCGCCGCCCGTATCGCGTGTCTTCCGCAGAACGGAAAATCATTGCGGATAACGTTGATGACATGCTAAAAAGAGACATCATTCGGCCATCCTCCAGTTCTTGGTCGTCTCCTGTCGTGCTGGTTCGCAAGAAAGACGGCTCTGTACGATTCTGCGTCGATTATCGAGCCCTTAATAAGATCACGCGCAAAGACGTATATCCGATGCCAAGAATTGACGATGCCATTGACTCCCTCCAGGGTGCAGAATATTTCTCTAGTCTAGACCTCCGATCCGGATACTGGCAAATCCCCATGCACGAAGCGGACAAGGACAAGACAGCCTTTGCCACACCAGACGGACTTTATGAGTTCAACGTCATGCCATTTGGTTTATGTAATGCCCCTGCAACATTTGAACGCATGATCGACACAGTTTTACGTGGCCTTAAGTGGAAGACCTGTCTGTGCTATTTAGATGACATCGTTATTTTTTCTACAACTTTTCGTCAGCACCTTCAGCGCTTGGACGAAGTTTTCACATGCATTTCCAACGCTGGACTCCAACTCAACACAAAGAAATGCCATTTTGCCAGAAAGAACATCAAAGTGTTGGGCCATCTTATCAGCAAAGATGGCGTTCGACCAGATCCCGAAAAGGTTGCTGCCGTGCTTCGCTTCCCTCGCCCTGAAAATCAAAAGCAGTTAAGAAGTTTCTTGGGCCTGGCATCCTACTTCCGCCGCTTCATCAGTCATTTTGCGGCCGTGGCGTCGCCGCTCCAAAAGTTGCTCACGTCGGGCACTGCTTTCCCTTGGACAGATGAATGCGAACTTTCTTTTCAAGCCCTCAAGCAGGCATTAACCACCGACCCTGTCCTCTGTCACTTCGATGAGAACGCACCAACTTGCTTGCACACCGACGCTAGTGGCCATGGGATCGGTGCTGTACTTTTACAGCGTGATACCACCTCACGAGAGAGAGTTGTTGCCTATGCCAGTCGCGCACTAACACCTGCCGAAAAGAATTACTCGATCACAGAACAGGAATGTCTCGCAGTAGTTTGGGCGATCCAAAAATTTCGACCATATCTTTACGGACGCCATTTCACGGTCATAACTGACCACCACGCCTTATGCTGGTTGTCGTCAATCAAAAATTTGTCCGGACGACTTGGTCGCTGGGTGGTACGCTTACAAGAGTACGATTTTGACGTTGTCTACAAGTCTGGGAAAAAGCATCAAGATGCCGACGCTCTCTCTCGCTGCCCGCTGCCACTATTAGCTTCGAGTACACCTCCCCATTGCTCGCCACTTGATGATGAGACTAAGTCGTCACTCCCGTTATTACCGTTATTACCTCTATCGGTTACTGACACGTTATCTTCCAATCGCGTCACTCACCTCGCCTCGTGTCAACGTTCTGACCCCTACTGCAACAGCATCATCCAACGCCTGTGCGGAACTACATCTGCACCAAATGCCAGATTACGTCGACAACTGCGACTATTTAAGCTTGACAACGATGTGCTGTACCGCTACATATACAACTCCGACGGACACCGCTGGGTACCTATTCTTCCACGTTCAATGCGCACACAAGTCCTTGAAGCCTTGCACGACGACCCATCTGCTGGCCATTTGGGATTCCACAAAACATACCACCGCGTTAGGAGCCGTTTCTTTTGGCCAGGCATGTCTACCTTTGTGGCCAAGTACGTCGCTTCTTGCGTTCAGTGTCAACGGCGGAAACGACCGACTTCGCCTCCTGCTGGGCTTTTACAACCCATTCCATGTCCCGAGACACCGTTTGCCATCGTTGGGATAGACCTAGTCGGCCCTCTACCCATAACGCCAGCGGGTCATCGATGGGTCGTGACAGCTGTTGACCAGCTCACACGTTACGCAGAGACCGCTCCTCTACGCTCTAGTTCGGCCTCCGACGTTGCCACCTCCTTTCTAGATGCCATTGTGCTGCGCCATGGTGCACCTCGTGTACTGTTAAGCGACCGCGGCAAGACTTTCATGTCAACAATGCTAGCAGAAGTACTCGGAGCTTGTGGCACAGTTCATAAGACAACATCCGCATATCACCCACAAACAAATGGCTTAACCGAGCGATTTCATCGCACACTAATAGATATGATATCAATGTATATCGGGCCAAACCACGACAATTGGGACAAACTTTTACCTTTCGTGACTTTTGCTCACAACACCGCTATCCAACGAACTACGGGATACTCACCTTTCTACCTAGTTTACGGCCGTTCACCGACATTCACCATCGACGCCGCTTTCTTCAATGCCCCAACCAGCACCTCGGCCAGTATACCCGAACAGTTCGTCTCGAGACTTGAGGAATGCCGTCAACGTGCTCGCTTCAACACAGAAGTCAGTCAGCTAGATCGCAAGCAACGTTACGACATCTCTCGTCGCGACGTCTCCTTTCGTCCTGGAGAGGAAGTGCTCCTTTGGACGCCCATTCGTACACCCGGTTTGTGCGAGAAGTTTGAATCCCGCTTTCTTGGACCCTATATTATTAACGAACAAACATCCCCCGTGAACTATCGCGTTACTCCCGTAGACGTTTCTTCCGACCATCGTTGTCGTGGTTCGGAGATCGTTCACGTTTCGCGCCTAAAACGCTTCGTTCGGCGTTCCCCTCCTGGCTAAGTCGCGGCCTGGCTGGCCGCTTGCGCGTGCCGGGAAATTAGTGTGAGCATTATTCATACGCTTCATATTCCCACCTGTACATACTCATCATCACCGTTTTGGGGCCTGGTGGTGGGGCTCTCACTCGGGAGAATAAAGAAGAGACTGGCTGCCTAAACCTCGTCTCACAATATATATATATATGATTCAGCAACCTTGTTTACATTTTCGTGCATATGCAACGACCAGGGGAAAATCTCAATGATGCTGCCCTTTGTTAGAATGTATTCCGCAGGAGCAGCTGTCACCGGCTGTGTATTGCGAGTAATTGCTCCGAAATTATAGTCGCAACAGAGAGCACATGTAAAAAGCAGGAGTTCTGCAAAATATACAAGGACTAGTTAAATGAAAGTGAGCCAATGGGAACATATGACAAACGGGGTACTTTATTTAAAAGTAGTCACCATGAGTATTTAGACACTTGTCCTACTAACGAGTCGCGTAATTCCCGTCTCATAAAACTCCTTGGGTTGCTGCCTCAAAAATCTGTAAATGAATACACGTCATCTTCCGACACGAATCTGGTTCCCTTGAGCAGATTTTTCAAATTTTACCAAATGTGGAAGACGCAAGGCAACAGGTCTGGGCTGCATGAGGGATCTTGCAGCGTTTCCCACTTGAACTTTGCCAGTTTTGTATTAACCACATCAGCGACGTGGGAACGGGCAATGTCGTGAAGCAAGATGTTCCCAATGCTCAATTTTCCACGTCGTTTGTTCTGGATTGCGACACGCAGCCGATCCGACCTTTCACAATATCTGAAACGATTTAGAGTCTCTCCAGGTTTAGAAAATTCGATCAATAATGGCCCCTAACGATCTAAAAAGAAGTCAACACTTTTCCGGCAGAAATGACGGCCTTTGTTTTCCTTGGGAGTGGTGAATTCAAATGTTTCCGCTGTAAGCTTTGCCGTAGTGTTTCAGGCTAATCGTAGCGGCACCATGAGTCATCCCCGCTCACAATTGCAGACAAAAAATCGTCACCCTCATCTGGGGTTCTTTGACGTGCACTTAAATCTAAGTACACGGGTGCTTTCGCATTTCGCCTCCACCGAAATGCAGCCGCCGTGACCTGGATTCGATCCCGCGACCTCGTGCTCAGCAGCCCAACACCATAGCCACTGAGCAACCACGGCCTTTTCAATTGTGTTGGGGGTGATTGCACGGTCGCTTTGGCCCGACCATGCATCGTCTTTGTAACTTTCATGTCCTTCTTTGAACAGTTTGCTACAACGCTTCACAGTGGCCAATGAAACGCAATGTTCAACGCATACGGCAGCCATACGGCGAATAATTTCTTTTTGGGAAATATCTTGGTTTGTCAAAAACCTCACGACACCAAGCTGTTCAACTTTTGGAGTGTCAATTATGTCACGCAACCATGTTCAACCCAGTGTATGAGAACATTAAAGAACATTTAACCTCACCTCTGCATGTCACTTGTAAATGAGATGCGTATGTGCTACGCGCATGCCTCGAAAATAATGAACCGAACCATTATTGCGCGGGGCGCGTTGTCTCACTTTCATTTGACTCGCCTTCGTACATTAGAACTGCGAAGATAAAATGGAATATACAAATGTGAAGATACAGCTTGATACAGGGCAAAAAATTGTCACTGGAAACAAAGTTCACTGCGCATATACACAAAACCTGCCAACAAGATGTTTAAATATACGTATAAGTCTCCAAGAAATCTACGTACCTAAGAAAAAGTCACTATATATAATGCGTCAAACAAGGCAAGTAAACAGGTTGCGCAACCACAGATTCACAGATCACAGCACCCTCCCCCCCTCCCTCCACTCCCAAAATGTATCGCGTGCGACGGAAGGCGGCGCGCTTCCTCCCCGCTTTTCTGCCTTGCGCACACAAGACTGAGCCACCATCGTCGGCTAACCCCCTCCCCCTTCCCCCCACGCTTTCACTCGCACATAGAGCATGCGGCGCGCGGTCACGATGTTATCGCCCTTGGCCTTTATTTATACGGAACATGAGGGCAACGGCAGGAATGTGCCTGGAGTCTTCATATAGCTGCTATTGCAATAATTTTATAGTATCCGGCAACTGAAGCGTACCGTGGCCCATTACTTTCCGCAAAAGAAGTAACAAAATCGAACTTTCACCATGCGACAATTCGCTGCGCCGCAACAATGTCTTCTTTCTTTCTTTTGTGGGGCGGGGGGCGGCGAAATAGAATAACGCAAAGGAAAGCATGTTGGCTACAATCGAATGCCTACTTTGGGCACCTAGTGTGGCTACCGAAGGAATATCGAAAAAAACGTGTGACGCTTGGTCCACAGAAAGCCATACGCATACTGCTCGGTATCCTACACCGGCGAGACAAAATTTTCCGGAGAGGTTGCGCTCAAGCGAACGCGTTGCAATCCGTCGAGTCCCCGCAGTGCTGGCGGCGAGCGACTATGCATTGTTTCTTTTTCTCGTCTGCTAGCCAGAAAGCGTCCAAAACTCTGCCAGGCGAAAATGCAGTCGGACAGAAAAAAACGAACGCGCATCCAAGTGCGCCGCGCGGTTGTCGATGCAGCACGAGAAAAACGCATGCGCTCTGGCTGGATCGGCAGCCCGCGGGTTGCGAGAACAAAAAATAAATAAATGAATAAATAAATAAAGAGGCTCAATGTATCCTCGCGAATAAAATTCTAGGTAGAAAAATAAATAAGAACTCAGTTACAATGGTGGCTTTAGTGTCTTGACATGGATGCTTTGGCGCAGGTGAAGAAAAAATGTTCATATTCTTTTCTGTGACCTGACGGCACAAATGAACCACCACAACGCTTTGTCTCATTGCACCTCGCTGCGTGCTTTATGAACTTGTCTGATAGTATGTTGATTTGGCTTGTCTCGTTGTATGGCCCGATGTACGACTTTAGAAAAGTCGATGCACCTTTGGCGTCAAATGTTTACAACAGCATTAAACCCACAAAGTTCCGGAATTCAAAATCTAAAGCACGACTTTGGAAATGTCAATGCACCTTTCCCATCAAAATGTTATGAGAACTTTATACCCACAAAGTTTCAGAATTGAAATCCAAGCGCTCCATAGATTCCGCGGCCTCCGCGAGAGGCCGAGACGAGCCCGCTCGCCATCAAAACGCCCTTGAAATTTTGTGCTCGGCGGGGCTCCTTGCGTTACGATATGTGACTCCCGATGTATGGGCGTTTCTGCAATATCCAGCCCGATTTCGCAATGTTTGCGCTAAAATGTATTTTCGAGCGTGAATTAAGGACATTCTAGACAAAATCAAGCATGATTTCCGGCGCCGGGAGTTGTTTTGGTCGGCGGCGCATGACAGCACGAAAAAATTTCGGGGGGGGCTGAAGCCCCATAAGCTCCCCCCCCCCCCCCCCTGGCTACGCCCCTGACCTAGAGAACAAAACTCCCCGATGCCGTAATATGTGAGCGTTCTAAAATTAGGCAAGACAAGTTGGCCGGAAAGCAGTTAGGTGAGGTCTACCTAGTTGTAGGTGGATTGGCTTGGCTATATCGAAGCCGATGGTGCGTCCCGATGAGCGTGAGTTCATTGAGCTGCTGATGTTAGCCATAGAGTGCAACACTTCTACGGAAGGTCTCCGATTGGACCTAGCGTACGTTCCGCGCGAAAGCGTGCCGACAACTGTAAATGGAGGTGGTGGTGGTGGTGGTGGTGGTGGTGGTGGTGATGTTGAAGCAGGCGGGGTTAGCCTGGCATACATAGCCGGCAATTGTTCCGCCTGATCCCCCTTCGAGTTGAGATCAGGGGTGTGTCACCAGGTGGAGGCATTTATCATTGTGATGCATTTTATTGCGATAAAAATGATATGCACACTCTAGGCGCAGTTTTTCGGTCGTCGTTGGCGCGTTCTTCCGTGTAGAGTCCAAGGACAATAACACTTTCGCCGCGCGTCGTATGCTCTATGTGCGAGTGAAAACACGCAAAGAGAGTCAACGATCGCCGCTCAACGTGGCGCCCGCGATGGAATACGGTGGGGAGCAAACGCTCCATATTACTCCAAGGCCGTTTGGGGGGGGGGGGGGGGGGGGGGGTGAGAAAGGGAGGCGGCGTTGGTGCAAGGGATCTGACGATCGCGGCTGAATCTCGCGCGCCATATTTGGAGGAAAGCGGCGAGGCAGCGAGGCAGCCAACAAGTGCGTACTTTGCGCGGCGGTGCCCGTACGCGCGCGCCGTATCTTGAAAGGAACCTGCAGGTGGCTCATACCTTTGTGCAAGTCATGTTCTCGCCGCTCTTGCGTGAAAGCAACAGACAGCACGAAGATCACTTGGCTCGCTGCTGCTGCAACGCTTGCTTGCGCCAGCATTTTTACAGCCTGTCCGCCCTTATCGAGTGTGATGTGTTCATGTTTGCTTTGCTTGTCCGCTCTGACGCCATGTTTGTTAATTCAGTTAGTAAGCGATTGTTTCCAAGTTCATACGGCCGACAAAACTTATTATTTAGTATACATGTCTACTAATTTGCTACCGCAATCGACGATTCTCTTTTGGGGCGGAACTGCGATTATTTTTATGCGGTTCTTTACACCTTAGCTCACATGGGAAAGTACGCAGCCGTCATTGTCTATATGATAAATATTTGTTAAGTCGGTATAACTTATCTGGTGCATAATTCACCTGCTGCTAATCTATTTTCTTGACAGCAACCTTGTCCATTTACGGAACATTACTGATGAGAAGCACATCCAGCGGTAGCGGACAATTATTCTTGTTATGATATATGCACTTCATCTCCCGACACCTCTAGGCGGTGTACGGCATTTTTGCGTCAGGAATACAGTTGTTGTTCTCTAATCACTATCCATATGCACCTCACCTCAGAGTATTGCTTGTTGAGGAAATGTGCGCGAAGATATATTGTGACGAATAAATAGGCATGCGCGTTCGGCAAAGCAGGTTTTGTGCCTCCAGTGTAGGGAGGATAATGTGGTTTGACAAATAACTGCGCAGAGTGAGCGATGTGCGACCTTTCCCAGAAAAACTGCAAGTAACGTATAGATAAGTACACAAACGTGCCTGAAAGTGAACACGGACGTAATAACAGTTAGGATATACAATTAATGCGAAAAGGTGAAGTTTGCCGCCAATCGCAAGAGTAGCTGGTTAAGCGAAAGGGGGCAAACTTGGTGAAAACTTAGGTTTAGGAACGTGACCAAGTGATTCCCACCACCGTTTATTAGGCATAAATAATTCGCCCACTGATAAGGCTCTTATAACTAATTGGGAGGAAATTCCGTTGTAATGCGGTATAGGGGCCGAACAATTAACATAGAAGTGTGGGAAAGAAAATACAACTTATCACAGACACCTTTCGACTGTCAAATACGGAATCCGCTATCTTCCATGGAGTTTCTCTTAAAGGGACACTAAAGGTTACCAGAAACGCAAGTTAAAGTGGTAGAGCAATGTTCTAGAACGTCTAAGGCGTCAATTTAATCGCGAACAGAGCTTTAGTAACCGAGAAATTGAGGTAAATGCATGACACGATTTGAGACCGCCCAGCGACATTCCGGTACTAGCCCGATGACGAAAGGACTCCTCATAATTCGTGTTACTAATACTCAACTACTCGTATTAAAAATATCATTTCATTCGATTATGAGACGGAAAAAATGCTACTTGTCTACGTCTATTCGATTCTAAGAAAAGATAACATTTTGACGTTACCCTTCAGTAATATGGGTGTTCGAAAGGTTTCGTTTTTTCTCGACTCTGCGCGCTCGACTCTGCGCCGCGCACGCTTTGGAGTTTCAGTACTTTCGTTATCGCGTCGTGCTGTGAGGGCTCTTCTGGCTCGCGAAACTTTCATTTGGAACAAGCAGCGTGAATGCCACGTCCGTGTGATGTCGTGGGAAGCCCTCGTTGCTTTCCCGCTCCGGAGAGCCGGTGTCGAGGCCGCCGTCGTAGTACGCAACGACGCCGGCAGTGCGAGCCCTCAGCAGCAGGTCGCGCTCGTCGGTGCTCAAATCGCTGAAGTTGAGCCCACCATCGCGAGCCAATCTGTCGGTGTCAGGGTCCATTGCGACGAGCGTCGAAGTTTGCATCATAGAATGAAGTACCAGCTTATGGGCGTCTTGCGCTGGAGTTTGAGGTATAGTAGCGGCGCCTGGTGGCGGTGCGGGAAACGACATCTAGGTCATGCCAGCTTGGGTCGTATTGAGCCCTGGCTGTGGCGAAGCACGTTTCTAAGCCGAGTTTTGCGTCGATTCGCACTTTTTTATGCCCTGTTGCGAGTGCGAAAAGGCTCACACACCACGCCGACCACGCTTGCGAGCTCGCCGCAGCCTATAGTTTAACGAAAACGGACTCTCCGTGTGCCGTGGGACGTAATGTGGGACGTAATTCGTTTCTCCTTCCACTAGCCACCATACTCCCGCTTTCGCTCTGCTGTCGGCTCTGTCTTCGCTCTGTTTCTGGCCGCGCGTTTGCGTTTTGCGCAGAAAAGCCGTAGCACCGTCTGCGGACGCCGTCCTACTCACCGATGGCGCAACGTCACTATGAGAACATGATGTCAGTACTCCTCGATCGGAGGGCGGGCGATTTGAACTGCGCTAGAAGTACGCGGACGCTTCAGAACGCATTTTCTCTTAAAATAAGTCTCTCCTTGGCACGAAACAAGCGTTTCGAGGTTTCTGTGATGGTATTTCAACAGTCCACGTTGACTTAATAGTAACCTTTAGTGTCCCTTTAAGAATTGCAGTATCGAGGAATACATACAAATCTAGAAGTTCCACGCTTGAAGAACGTCTTCACGCTCGCCCCAAAGTAGCACCATCATATATCAGTGCTGAACGAGCTTGCGTTTGCAAACCTGACTCTTCGTTCATGCGACTTGTTCGTCTATTATTTCACTGTGGACAACAAAAACTGAAACACGTTCTTTGAAACGAGAGCGTCCAATTATGCGCGTCCTAGCAAAACGCCTCAGAGGTTTGTGAAGCACTTTTGCGATACTTATGCAGTTTTTCCGAGGGTCAGTATTCCTAATCGTATGGAGAATTGTCCCAAAGGGTGCCTGATCAGGTTGGGCATAACAAGCACACAAGCAAGACGCCTAGATCACGAAGTGCTTATACTGTATGCAAAATATGAAGCGGCTGCACGCATCCAGAGCAGCTGGAATTTGAAATAGAGCCCGGGCACCCTCTTTCCTGAGGAATCCCGCTCTCTGCCCGAGAGTCAAGCTGACTAGCAAAAATGCTGGCGCGTATGACGCACTGCCTGCAGCGTCATTGATTTTCGCACGTGACATGTAAATCATCCAATGCAGAACGGCAAAAACCACAACTTTCCGTGCGTCGTGTAGCAAAAAAAATGAATAGAAGGGGAAAAAAGAAACCGAGGGTAATGAGGTGAACATGACGAGGTCTCTAACTACAGCATATGTGAGCAGCCAAAGCGGGAATGAGGTGAATCAAGTGTAAAAGGGTGCGCGTAACATTGGGGCACCCAGCGGACAAGGTTATGTTAGAGGAAGGGAAAGGTGCCACGGGGTGTTTGCTTTGACACATGCGGACGCAACTCTACACTGAGAGACAGAATGTCAACTTTTGCGGTGAAGCTGGCCTTCTGACAGTACGGCAACGCCACTTTTCATTTGTTTTCTCATTTCTTGTCATGAACCCCTTCGAAATATTTTTACACTAAAATACGTTTACAGCCACCTCTTGCTGACTCCCTACAGCTGCCGTTTTATAGCTAAAGTTTTCCTGGGGCCCAAAAACTTTTAATGTCATTGTAATCTATACAAAGTATCGAAAATCAGAGTGCGTAGTTGAGATAAAATATCGCAGACAAATTTCCTAATTTTTAAAATTGAAAATTGAAACTCTTTTTCGCTGAGGTGCAAAGCGCAGGTGGGAATCTCTATAGGCGCATTTATAGTCCGACGTTATATCCGCGTCCGGTTACGTTGGCTGCGCCAGTGCGTCAAACCATCGGTCGCACTATGGACGCTGTGGTTCTCGCAACATGACGTAACGTGTGCGTGCGCTGACGCTACGTCGGACTATATTTAGCCCTTAAAGACTTATTGCTGCTGGGATAAGAATCACATCTTCTGAAGATTGGTTGAATTGGTCATGCAACGATTCAACGGATCGTTGTTTAATAGAGATTGGCTGGTGGGCATATTCGTGAAAACTTAAAATCAGCGCACATGCTTACAGAACGTACTTAGTGCTACATCAGTCTACTGATCGTTTGCTTAACTATTCTATCCAACCGCTACGTTGCTGACGTTGCGCGGTTTGGTATAAAGAAAACCTTAAACTGATCTAATCAAGCTAGGCGCTTGTTATATCAATACAAGGGGCGTAGCGTTCGTATCACGTGACGTCACTTTTTCCAAATTTAAGCGTCAAAAAGCTCATGTTTCCTTGCATGAAGCCTTCTTGTCGTAGTGATCGTGTTGAACTGCGCAAAGTGCATATCGATTCGAAGTCCGCCTTCAAATCATTTCATGCATTTCAAGAAGATGCCCTTCCATTTGACCCTCGAGATTGCACAATTTATCGACATTGCCCAACAAAGAACAACGAAATTAAACTCCGCTCTGTAATTGTGCGCTGCGCATGGAAAGTAATAAGCTTGCGGACGCCGAGGAAAGAGCTGTTCGTTGATAGCACCATCGCATGCAATGCTTTTTGAAGCCGATACAATCTGACTTCTGGCTCATTCATGTTAAACTAAATATGTATGTGTGTGTGTGTCTGTCTGTGTGCGCGTGCGTGCGTGCGTGCGTGCGCGCGCGTGTGTGTGTGTGTGTGTGTGTGCGTGTGTGTGTGTGTGCGTGTGTGTGTGTGTGTGTGTGTGTGTGTGTGTGTGTGTGCGTGTGTGTGTGTGTGTGTGTGTGCGTGTGTGTGTGTGTGTGTGCGTGTGTGTGTGTGTGTGTGTGTGTGTGTGTGTGTGTGTGCGTGTGTGTGTGTGTGTGTGCGTGTGTGTGTGTGTGTGTGTGTGTGTGTGTGTGTGTGTGTGTGTGTGTGTGTGTGTGCGCGCGTGTGTGTGTGTGCGTGTGTGTGTGTGTGTGTGCGTGTGTGTGTGTGTGTGTGTGTGCGTGTGTGTGTGTGTGCGTGTGTGTGTGTGTGCGTGTGTGTGTGTGTGTGTGTGTGTGTGTGTGTGTGTGTGTGTGTGTGTGTGTGTGTGTGTGTGCGTGTGTGTGTGTGTGTGTGCGTGTGTGTGTGTGTGTGTGTGTGTGTGTGTGTGTGTGTGTGCGTGTGTGTGTGTGTGTGTGCGTGTGTGTGTGTGTGCGTGTGTGTGTGTGTGCGTGTGTGTGTGTGTGTGTGTGTGTGTGTGTGTGTGTGTGCGTGTGTGTGTGTGTGTGTGTGTGTGTGTGTGTGTGTGTGCGTGTGTGTGTGTGTGTGTGTGTGTGTGTGTGTGTGTGTGTGTGTATGTGGTCATGGTATGCGAACATGGGAGGGGGGTGAAGGCGGACGGCCGCGGCTGCGCATGGATCTCTGCGTGGTTGAGTGCATTCCTTGGCCGCGTGCGGTATCTTGCAGGTAATCTGTGTTTAGGAGTGTTTACGTGTTTAGGAGTTTAGCCACCTTAGGTTGTCGGTAGCGAGTTCTGCTACAAGTAGGATTGTACTGACTGCGGTATTCTGAGTTCACCTACCTCTGGAGTGCTCCAATACATGGATACCCAGGTGGTGGGTATTCGTTTCGCCTTGCGGCTCCGCGTCATCGGAGAAGTCCTCACTGCTGGGCGAGTAGACGCTGGTGTCATCGCCGTCGGTGTCGCTCTGGGGGCCGGTCCGCTTCCTAGACGCAGCCGCCGCTGAAGTCATCATTCCTGGCAGAGGAATGATGACTGAGGAACTCGCATCTGCGTCACGAACCATGCCTGCTCTCCAAACATGTACGCGGGAAGATCTACATATGAAGCGACTGGTCGCAGATGTTTTATGTCAATATTGTTTATCACCGTTTGCATAAGCCTAGTGCCCTTTGATAACTATTGAGAAACTTCTGTAGGGATGCCAGGGGAATTTATGGAGTTTGCGTAACGCACCAAGGGGGGGCTTTTTGTTGGGCTACTGGCTCCATTGACGGACGGATCCTATGCAGAGTCAGGCACAATATGAAAATGCAATCATTCTGTGAGCCTTAACCGTTTAGCCGCAGAGAAGGAGATTCAGGAACAGCGGAGCGAGGCGACCGAATTGACTGTAGCGCATCAAGCGGATGGGATTAACACCTTTCGGTTTTGGGCGCGCTCGTTTTGAACGCCAGCTGGCTCGGCTGATCGGCGCGGCATCATTTTTTACGCCTCTACTGCTGAACCACGCGCGGCCTTGGGGAGGAATCGCTTTATTATTCAGTAAAAATGATAGAACGCTGTTTATAAGCCTCCACCGAATCTATCCGACATGCAATAATTTTATAAAGTAAACGCAAGACGTGTTTTGAAGTAATGAAATACTTATTTAGATCTATGTAAATGCTGGTTCCGGGCTTTTTGTGCATTTATCTAAAGTTGTAGCACCTGGTAAGCAGCCTTCGTTGTCGTACGAAGCTCCACCGGATGCCATCAGCTGAAAAAAAGTAAACTACAAGCATGTATCATTTCGTTATACTGACCTAACAGGAGTATTGCGTCTAGAGGTGAAACACGCGTAAGTCGGGAATGGGCGGCATTACAGATAAATTCACTTTTACGTACATTTCGTAGCAGATAGACTCCTCCCGAGCGATACCATAAAATATGAAGAAAACATTTGATTTCAAGCATCCCTCTCTTCCCGGGCATTACTTCCTGCAATTTAAGAGCACAAATACACGGGTGACTGCGCGTTTCCAAGACAACTTGGCCTTAGTCGACACGATAGTACACCAAGTACACAGAGGTGGCCACAGCACAGGTTCTCAGTCATACCATGTTACATGCTCGCAGAATGCCTTCTAGTCGCACTCAATACCCGCCGTGGTTGCTCAGTGCTATGGTGTTAGGCTGCTGAGCACGAGGCCGCGGGATCCAATGGCGGCCAGCGCGGCCGCATTTCGTTGCGGGCGAAATGCGAAAACACCCGTGTACTTAGATTTGGGTGCACGTTAAAGAACCCCAGGTGATTGAATTTTCCGGTGTCCTCCACTACATCGTGCTTTATAATCAGAAAGTGGTTTTGGCACGTAAAACACCATTATTTATTTTAGTCGCACTCAAGCCATTTGTGGGTGCAAAGCCTATTTTCAGTCGCTGAGAATACAGAATTTTCAGGTTCTTGGTTTTTGAGCACCTCGGCATTATCTTTTACCCGTCCTGCCGGTGCAAGTAACACACTACCGTGTTATCACTCTTGGAAATCGCTCGTCGCCTTTTGGGCAAGCGTGAGTACCGAAAGATGGTAAATTTTGTTGCAAGGCCATAAAAAATGTCACAAGCTTGTCCCACTAAAATTCAGTACACGCCAAACTAACTGCCAACACTGCCGGCTTGCTTTTTTGCTAACTGCTTCACAAACCGAGGGGCGGCTAGCATGCCTCAAAACTATCCCAAAAATTAGGAAATTAATAACAATTCTTGCGGGGGTCAAAGAATTCGTCACGAACTTGGCCCAGTAAGATTCAGCACACGCGAAACTAACTATGGCACACGGCCGAGCTGCTTTTCGCTAATTGCGTAACAACGCAGGGCGCGGTCACGGTTCATGAAAAGTGCCCCAAAAAGTAACGAAATTAATTATGATCCAAGACTTGTCCCGGTGAGATTCAGTACACGCGAAACTGCATCACATGGCCGAGGTGCTTTTCGCTAACTGCGTCTCAAGGCCGGCTGCGGCAAGAGTGCCCAAAACTTCTGAAGTAAGTTATAATAATGCTGGGGCTCATAGAGAGCGTCGCAAACATTTCCCAGTACTAGTCATTAACTCAAATTAACTATACGCCAGGACGGCCGAGCTGTTTTTCGCTAACTGCGTCAGAAGTCTCGGTTTTCTGTCGATAGTGTTTATAGAGTTGAGTTTTTACCACACTGATCTGAAATCAATCATTCTTTATTACGTAAGGCGCACACCCAAAAAGTGAGTAGCGGCGACACTGCGTGCTGTACGAGTTAGAGTCGGACATGTAAACGTGGTAGAGCTGGCCCATGCCGTCGTCCGACTCAGCCACGCTCAGGACCTGGTTGAAGGGAGGAACTTGTTCTCTTCGAGTAGGGGATATATTTAGCATATTGTCACGTGGTCGTGACGTCAAAGAACACAGTAGCAAAACTGTGAAAGGCAAAAACTAGCTTTTATTGGGCGAACCTGTGCCCACAAAACAGGCTACACCTAAAGCACAACGAGAGCGGCGAACACAGTCGGCGATCGTCGTAAAATCTGCTCAGCGGGTAAAGCGCGTCGGCTTTTATAGATCAGCCGTCGAATGTACCAGATTAACCGATGGGACCCGCGTGTCTTCCACAAAGTTCTACACTATTCGCGTCACGCGATAAAATCAGATAACACAAGGTTCGGCGACAACAGACAGCCGGGTAGAAGCATCGATAACTTTCCAGAAACGTCGGATACATGCAGGCGCGTCCTGCGCTGCACGATAACATTTGTTAGGCGGCCAAACGTGGTCGCCCGATAAAGATAAGTACACGTGTCATTACCCCCCTCTTAAAAAGCATCGACCCGATGCTGCAAACAAACGAAAGTAATAAATAAGCACTCGTAGCAAAGAAAACAACAAAATAAGGGAAGTTCGTTAGCGTCCGTAAAACGGTTTAAGACGCACCACGTGGACCACTTCAGGTCGTGCGCGGCGCCGCTGTGAATGCGAAATGCCGTCTGGCACGACCTCATAGTCCAGTGCGCCAATACGTCGGATGACCTTGTAGGGTCCGAAATAGCGTCGCAGTAGTTTCTCACTCAGTCCTCGTCGGCGTATCGGGGTCCATACCCAAACACGGTCGCCGGGCTGGTACTCGACGAAGCGTCGTCGGAGGTTGTAGTGTCGGCTGTCGGTACGCTGCTGGTTTTTGATCCGTAGGCGGGCGAGTTGTCGGGCTTCTTCGGCGCGCTGGAGATAGGTAGCGACGTCAAGATTCTCTTCGTCAGTGACGTGCGGCAACATGGCGTCGAGCGTCGTCGTCGGGTTCCTGCCGTAAACCAACTTGAACGGCGTGATCTGTGTTGTTTCTTGCACCGCCGTGTTGTAAGCGAATGTTACGTACGGCAGGACGGCATCCCACGTCTTGTGTTCGACGTCGACGTACATCGCTAGCATGTCGGCGAGGGTCTTATTCAGCCGCTCCGTAAGACCATTCGTCTGCGGATGGTAGGCCGTTGTCCTCCTGTGCCTTGTCTGACTGTAGTTCAGAATGGCTTGAGTGAGCTCCGCTGTAAAGGCCGTTCCTCTGTCGGTGATGAGGACTTCTGGGGCGCCATGTCGCAGCAGGATGTTTTCGACAAAGAATTTCGCCACTTCGGCTGCGCTACCTTTCGGCAGTGCTTTAGTTTCAGCGAAGCGGGTGAGGTAGTCCGTTGCCACGACGATCCACTTATTTCCGGTTGTTGACGTCGGAAAGGGTCCCAGCAAGTCCATCCCGATCTGCTGGAATGGTCGGCAAGGAGGCTCGATTGGCTGTAGTAATCCGGCTGGCCTTGTGGGCGGTGTCTTGCGTCGCTGACAGTCTCGGCATGTTCTGACATAACGGGCGACGTCGGCGGTCAGGTGCGGCCAATAATACTTTTCTTGTATCCTCGATAGTGTCCGGGAAAATCCTAGATGTCCAGAGGTCGGATCGTCATGTAGGGCGTGCAATACTTCTGGACGAAGTCCTGACGGGACAACAAGAAGGTAGTTGGCGCGGACTGGTGAAAAGTTCTTCTTCACGAGTAGATTGTTTTGAAGCGTGAAGGAAGATAATCCGCGCTTAAATGCCCTGGGGACAACGTCGGTGTGCCCTTCCAAATATTCGACGAGGCCTTTTAGCTCCACGTCTGCCTGTTGCTGTGCAGCGAAGTCTTCCGCGCTTATTATGCCAAGGAAGGCGTCGTCATTCTCGTCGTCTTGCGGCGGCGGGTCAATGGGGGCGCGTGATAGGCAGTCGGCATCGGAGTGTTTTCGTCCGGACTTGTAGGTTACAGTGATGTCGTATTCTTGTAGTCTGAGGCTCCACCGCGCCAGTCGTCCTGAAGGATCCTTTATATTCGCTAGCCAACACAACGCATGATGGTCACTGACGACTTTGAATGGCCTGCCATAAAGATAAGGGCGAAATTTAGCTGTAGCCCAAACGATGGCGAGGCATTCCTTTTCGGTCGTAGAATAGTTGCCTTCCGCTTTTGACAGCGACCGGCTAGCGTAAGCTATCACCTGTTCGACTCCGTTTCTCCTCTGGACTAGAACGGCACCGAGGCCTAGGCTACTGGCGTCAGTATGGATTTCTGTATCGGCGTACTCGTCGAAGTGCGCAAGTACCGGCGGCGACTGCATGCGTCGTTTGAGTTCTTCAAATGCGTTGGCCTGCGGCGTTTCCCACTTGAACTCAACATCACATTTAGTTAGACGTGTCAACGGCTCGGCGATGCGTGAAAAGTCCTTGACAAAGCGCCTGTAGTAGGCACACATGCCAAGGAATCTACGCACTGCTTTCTTGTCGATGGGTTGCGGGAACTGTGCGATTGCAGCTGTCTTTTGCGGGTCTGGACGGACACCAGATTTGCTGATTACGTGGCCTAGGAACAGAAGCTCATCGTAAGCGAAGCGGCATTTTTCCGGCTTCAGAGTAAGCCCTGACGACTTGATGGCTTCTAGTACTGTCGCAAGCCGCTTGAGGTGATCGTCGAAATTTCCGGCGAAGACGACGACGTCATCCAAGTAAACGAGACAGGTCTGCCACTTTAATCCTGCTAATACCGTGTCCATGACGCGCTGGAACGTTGCAGGCGCCGAGCACAGTCCGAATGGCATAACCTTGAACTCGTAGAGGCCGTCTGGCGTGATGAAGGCGGTCTTTTCACGATCTCTTTCGTCGACTTCTATTTGCCAGTAGCCAGACTTGAGGTCCATCGATGAGAAGTATTTAGCATTGCAGAGCCGATCCAATGCGTCGTCTATCCGTGGGAGGGGGTATACGTCTTTCTTCGTGATTTTGTTCAATCGACGATAATCGACGCAGAAACGTAGGGTTCCGTCCTTTTTCTTAACTAAAACTACTGGAGAGGCCCACGGGCTTTTCGACGGCTGGATGATGTCGTCGCGCAGCATTTCGTCGACTTGGTGTCTTATAGCTTCGCGTTCTCGCGTCGAAACTCTGTAAGGGCTCTGGCGGAGTGGTCGAGCGCACTCTTCGGTTATTATGCGATGCTTTGCGACTGGGGTTTGTCGAATCCTCGATGACGTCGAAAAGCAGTCTTTGTATCGTCGAAGCAGACTTCTGAGCTGTTGCTTCTTAATCACGGGGAGACTTGGATTTATGTCGAAGTCTGGCTCGGGAACTACGGTCGTCGGGGTAGATGCGACAGAATCGGAGAGGACAAAAGCATCGCTGGTTTCCTGAATTTCCTCGATGTATGCGATCGTCGTGCCCTTGTTGATGTGCTTGAACTCCTGGCTGAAGTTTGTCAGCAACACCTTCGTGTTTCCTCCGTGCAGTCGAGCGATCCCTCTTGCGACGCAAATTTCACGGTCGAGCAGTAGACGTTGGTCGCCTTCGATGACGCCTTCTACGTCAGCGGGTGTTTCGGTGCCGACTGAAATGACAATGCTGGAGCGAGGCGGGATGCTCACTTGATCTTCGAGCACCCTCAAGGCGTGGTGACTACGAGGGCTCTCCGGCGGTATCGCTTGATCTTCCGACAGCGTTATTGACTTCGACTTCAGGTCGATGATTGCGCCGTGTTGGTTCAGGAAGTCCATGCCGAGAATGACGTCTCGTGAACACTGTTGGAGGATAACGAAGGTGGCAGGGTAAGTCCGGTCATGAACGGTAATTCTTGCCGTGCAGACTCCAGTCGGCGTAATGAGGTGGCCTCCAGCGGTTCGAATTTGAGGGCCTTCCCATGCAGTTTTAACTTTCTTCAAATGGGCGGCGATGTGTCCACTCATTACGGAGTAATCGGCCCCTGTGTCCACTAAGGCGGTAACTGCGTGGCCGTCGAGAAGCACGTCGAGGTCGGTGGTTCTTTGTCTGGCGTTGCAGTTACGTCTTGGCGTCGGGTCACGGCTGCGTCGTGTTGAACTAAAGCTGGAACGGTGGGTCGTCAAGTCGTCTTTCGTCGGTGCAGTCTTGGCTTCCCGACTTCGTCGGGACGGCGGCGTGTCGTTATTATGTCGTCGAGATGGTCTCTTCGTCGTCTTCGTCGGCGGCGGAGGATCTTCGTCAGTTCGACGAACAGCAACCGCACCTCCATCGGTTGCTGCTTTTAGTTTTCCGGGTATGGGCTCGCAGAGCGGCCCCGGGCTGGGCCAGTGTATGGTCGGCGCCGCGGCGACAGGTAGCGGCCTGGTGATGGCGAACGCGACGGTCGTCGAGAGCTCCACTGAGTAGCGGCGAGGTAATCGGCGATATCGCGGGGGCGTTCACCTTGCTGCGGGCGCGGAGCGTTCACGGCGAAACCTCGCAGTCCCATCTCCCGGTATGGACATCGTCGGTAGACGTGACCCGCTTCTCCGCAGTGGTAGCAGAGCGGGCGGTGGTCAGGAGCGCGCCAAATGTCCGTCTTCCTCGCGTAGGTGCGCTGGGCGACGGGTGGTCGTGCTGGCGCTGGCGGCGGCGGACGACGGAACTGCGGCGTGACAGGGCCCTGGCGCGGTCGCGGAGGGGGACCTTGACGGCGTGCGACGGCGGCGTAGGTCATCGCTTGCGGCTCGGGCTGGGGCGATACAGGGGCTACTCCAAGTTGTTGTTGGAGCTCCTCTCGCACGGCGTCGGCAATCGAAGCCACTTGAGGCTGTGATGGTGGGAACAGCTTTTGTAGCTCCTCCCGCACGACCGCTCGGATAGCCTCGCGCAGGTCGTCGGTGGCCAGTGATTGAACTCCAGCGTAGTTCGTCGAGTTTGTGCGGCGGTCGAATTGCCGGTTTCGGATCTCGAGTGTCTTCTCGATGCTGGTGGCCTCGCGAAGAAACTCGTCGACGGTCTTCGGGGGGCTTCGTACCATTCCGGCAAAAAGTTCCTCCTTCACGCCACGCATCAGCAGGCGGACTTTCTTCTCCTCGGGCATTTCAGGGTCGGCGTGGCGGAAGAGACGGCTCATTTCTTCCGTGTAGATCGCGGTCGTCTCATTAGGTTGCTGCACCCGGGTTTCTAATAGGTCTTGGGCTCGTTCTCGGCGTACGACGCTTGCGAACGTCTGCAGGAAGCCGCTTCGGAAACGTTCCCAGGTCGTTAAGGTGGCTTCTCGGTTCTCGAACCACGTCCTGGCCGCGTCTTCCAAAGCGAAGAAGACATATCGCAGTTTGTCGTCGCTGTTCCAGTTGTTAAAGGTAGCGACTCTCTCGTACGTCTCAAGCCAGCTTTCCGGGTCCTCGAAAGTTGAACCGCGGAACGTCGGAGGCTCCCTGGGCTGCTGCAGCACGACGGGTGACGCTGGGGCTGCCATTGGGGTGGACGTGGTGGCCATCTTCCTAGTCGTCTCAGGCAAAAGTCCGTGCTCCGGGGGCAGTCCTTGCAGCCTGCGGCTACCTCGCTGGTTCTTGGCGACGTTGGTGTCTTCCGAGTGAGGGCTTGGGTCACGGCTTTGTGGGGGCGTCCGGTACATGAACGCAAAGCACCTCCACCAGATGTCACGTGGTCGTGACGTCAAAGAACACAGTAGCAAAACTGTGAAAGGCAAAAACTAGCTTTTATTGGGCGAACCTGTGCCCACAAAACAGGCTACACCTAAAGCACAACGAGAGCGGCGAACACAGTCGGCGATCGTCGTAAAATCTGCTCAGCGGGTAAAGCGCGTCGGCTTTTATAGATCAGCCGTCGAATGTACCAGATTAACCGATGGGACCCGCGTGTCTTCCACAAAGTTCTACACTATTCGCGTCACGCGATAAAATCAGATAACACAAGGTTCGGCGACAACAGACAGCCGGGTAGAAGCATCGATAACTTTCCAGAAACGTCGGATACATGCAGGCGCGTCCTGCGCTGCACGATAACATTTGTTAGGCGGCCAAACGTGGTCGCCCGATAAAGATAAGTACACGTGTCAATATCTACATTTAGGGTGGGAAATGCTACATTTCATCAGTCTAGCATTACTGAAACCGAAGCACACCGAGCAGCCGAAGACGGCTGCTTAAACACCTCCTGTTCTCACTAGATCCTCAGGCGAGGGGAAACTGCCGTCCAACCTTCGTACCGTCGGAGCCTCCAAAGTCGTCGCCTTTGAGGGCGAAGATTCATGCACTCACTTGCGCACTTTTGTTTCATTGAACACACCGAGCGGAGAGACTCCTCGTAGACAGGGGTTGTCACGCTTTACTCAAGTTGGCGCGTCCTGGTCCCAGAATTGACTCCGCTGTTAGCGGCCATGTCTGTCAAGCGACTGTGACGATTACTGGGGGCCGTGAGAAAGCACCGTAAAACACGCTTTTGCAAGAGTTCTCTTGCTCTAATTAGACCGTGAAAGCGGCAGCGGACCAACTAACAATGCTCGGTCCGCCAAACGTGGCGAGCCTTGCTGGCGCCATGAGGTGGTCCGACGGAGGCCCATTGTTGGAACTGAGGTGAAACAGCGCGAAAAAGACGAGGACACAAGGAAAGAAATACCACAGACAAGCGCTGTTTCCTTGTGTCCTCGTCTTTTTCGCGCTGTTTCACCTCAGTTCTAAGTATGAACCAACTAGCCCTCATAAAGATCTTACTAATGCCCATTGTTGGCTTCACAAAGCGATTCGTCGCACCGGGCTAGGAGAGTTTCAAAGGTCACTACTCCCGCAGGCTCATCTAACAGCGCTGTAAACATCAGTATGTGGCGGTTTCGAGTGCTGCCAGTCGCACTCGCCAGCGCTTAATTCCCTTTATAAATGTGACGGCGTAGAGGAGTTTATTTCGGCATATTAATAAGCAGGCAGATTATTTAACTTCCGAGATGCGCTGTTTGCCTCTTATGACAGAGAAGCAAGAAATGGTGGCCACTTCGATGCATCGGCGTGAAATAACCGCCTCGTTCGGCTGCCAACTGATTCACTATGGGTATGAGCGCGAGGTTCCTGCGTGAGAATTATGCATTCCCACAATCAGGCAACATACGCAAAAAGTGCTACTATATATCTGATTTATGGTACACGTGAACTGTGTGCATGAAACAAGTACGAAGAATGATATATACGGTACTATATCCGGTATCCTGTTCGCTGTTCCGAAGGTATCCGGTTGCCAGACTTGCAGAAAAGTCACAGGCCTGCGTGGCATACGCTGCATAGTCGCATCGTAAGCTGGAGGAGTGGCGGCATGGGAACTCCATTCTCGGAAACGCACTCTGTAGAGTCTTCTTGAAGAAGTCTGCGGAGAAACAGCAACCAGGCATTTCTTTCATTTACCAAACACAACACCGGCGGTACAAATGCGTTTAATGTGGAGATCGTCAGTGTGCGTGGTGTTCTATATGGAGTTGCTCTGCTCCTAAAATACGGCAGTCTTCATTTCAAGAGTAGAGTACAAGGAGTGTGCTTCAATACTTTTCACCCTGATGCAAGTTTCATAGGGAACGGTTCCGAAAAAGGCTACGCACTGTATTTGACCATTTGCGGAAAATCTTCTGCGCAAGCGCTGCAATGGGGGGAGCCAGTGCCCTCTATAGGCGTTTTTATTTGGTTGGAAAGCAACCACGCCAGCCGGCTGCCGGTCGTGCATTCCTGTGTAGCCGCCGATGTGAGCTGGCCGCCTCGGATTCATCGTGTGTGTGAAAATGCCAGGCCAGTGCGTTGCCTGCGGCTGCGCGAATTATTTTGTTAAGAACGGCAGTGCGAACTTCTTCAGGTTTCGGCCCGCCAGACTACGTGCGGATAAAATAGTTGCGTGGATAGCGACTGTGAGAAGAAAGAACGCGGATGGCTCGTCGTAGGATCCAAATGAACGAGCAGCAGGCCCGCTACATGTTGACAAGTTTCACTCAGTGTGAAATTTAAAAAAAATGACTACTATTAACGAAATCTCAGGACAGCCATCTAACTGCAACGCATTTCTATGCATGCTAGGCGCGCGTCTTGTAACGGCGCGATGTGTACCTACTAAGCCGTGTGTACGCATGCAGCCGTCCACCAAACGGCCGATCGTGCTGCGTTTATCACTGGCCGTCAAGTAGGCAGACCTCGGTCATTCTAGAAAAGTTCTACCATCCACACACGTACATATTCGGTGAAAACCGCACGATATATGCTATAAAACAAACAAAATAAACCTAATAAAATAAACACTTTAAAGCAATGAAACCCAACACTGAGATGTTGTGTAGGGCTGAGAGTATGTCAGGACAGTGGAGGTTGACTTTCCAGCTGCTGTGAGAGAATCTCGGTTGTCACAAAAGTTCAGGCCTCATACCGATGAGCTTGGTATCGGTTGATAGAAGTAGCTCATATTCAAAAATATTTACATATGTATGCATCTGCCTTTCATACGTATTTGAAAATGTTCGACCCGATTTGGAGTGGCTTTTACAATTTTTTTCGCTGTGCCTTGCTTTATTTTTAAATAAAACATACATTACTCCTTACTATTCATATTGGATTAAGTCATTTTTTTGTTTCAACATGCTTACTAGAAAGGGACAGCATCGAGCAACATGGTGTCAGCCTGTCTTGACATAAAACAAAGTTCTGGCGCATTCAGGGAATTTTGCAAATGTGCTTAGGGGAAACCTGGAAAAATCAGGCAATTAGAAAATGTCAACTTGGTAGACACCCTGGTTTAAGTGAATGCGACAAGTCATTACTGCTGGCGCTCTTATATATCAGAAGCAGTTAAGCAGGTCGAGACGAACGAAAAATCAAAAACTAATTGGATGTAGATTTTCAACAATACACTAAATGTTGCACCAGCTATTGTGCCCCACTCACCCCCATTCCAGTTGAATGACGCTTTGGTCATCCCTTATTGCCACCTTTATGCCACCCTTGTACGACTGAAAACGCGCTTTCCGCCTATCCTTTTTTTTTATTGAGCGCACGTCGAGGCATTCCCCTGTGTCTAGCACACGTTGGTTTACCCACGGCCGGTCTGGATGGCATGCCTCGTACTAGGAAGCTAGACGCAAGCGTTGTCGTAGGATGGTAAGAACAAAATTTTGACGCAGTTGTGACCGGCACCAGGTGATCGCCGTGAGTACCGCCCAACTGGCCCGCGACACCAAAGCAGAGGCCCTGCCCAAAATAGTGGCAAAATTCTTCCTCAAGACTATCTTACTAGGTTATGGAGCCTCGGAAGTCGTCATCACCAACAAAGGAACAGTTTTGCACCATGGAGTAATCACCCGATGGATGCTGCTATGGCGGCAGAACTTGCTGGAGGAAACTCGCTTACCGGCCGCAGGCGAATGGCGTTACGGAAAGGCCAAAGAAGACCCTAAACAAGACCCGTCGCTTACAACACGGCAGTGCAAGAAAAAACGCAGATAACGCCGTTCAAACTTGTTTATGGCAAAGAAACCCGTGACGACTCTCGACGCAATGCTGCCGCACGTCACCGACGAAGAAAACCTCGACGTAGCCGCCTAATTCCAGCGCATCGAAGAAGCCCGAGAGCTCGCGCGCCTGGGTATCAAGAACCAGCAAAGGACCGACAGCGGACGGTACAACCTCCGACGATGTTACGTGGGATACAGACCGCAAACAGTGTTTGGGTTTGGATTGCAATACGCCGAAGTTGATTTAGTGAAGAGCTACTGCAATGTTTCGGACAATACAAGATCATCTGGTGTGGTGGTATACTGGGTAATGCATAAGGTCGTGGCAGACGGGAGTACGCAATCACCACGACGCCGCGCATAACCTGAAGTAGTCTATGTAGTACCTATTAGGTCATTCTACACGCGCTATACTGGCGCACAACTTTTCTTCGCTATGAAGCGAAGACTGCGGAAACTATGCGCGCCTCTTTCACCGCTGCTAGAAGAGGTCCCGTAGTTTTCTCGTGTTTTCTTACGAGGGAAATAGGAAACAATACTTTTTTTTGTTTTTAACAGCACCTAATATGAAACAATACGTAACATTCACCAGCCAAATATTGGGATTTTACTGTACTTTTAGTTTGCCCTGTCGAGTTTTCGCACACCCGAGGCCGTCGCATGTTTTTCACATTCATCAAACGCAAAATGATGCCCGTGTCGTCTGGTGAGTGTTTGTCGCTTGCTGTCCCGTCAATCAACGCCCCTCAGAGGCTGTTCACTAGCTTTAGCAACTAAAGACTATTGAAGCACGCAAAAAATGTTTTTCCAGCGTCTGCGCGGAAAGCAAGAGAGCCCCTCTGGAAATCGCAAACATCGGCACGTACAAACGAGTGAGCGAGGCGACTTCAGCGCCAGCTCTACCGACGGCAGCGTCGGTAGCGCGTCGCCACACGGCTGCTTCGGAGCTCCGACGCGGGCTGCGATGCTGGCTGTTCCGACCTTGCTACACGTCGTATGTGAATGAACATTGATTCGCGCCGAGTTATTGTATCTGCCTTGACTAGAGAGGTTGTGCGAGGTTGGCGAAACTGAAACCGGTGCTGAGCGCGCCCGGTCTACATTGCGTACGAATACCGTCAAGTACGAAAGCTCCGCCCCCGTAGCTTTCGCTTCATAGTCTAAAAACGTTGTCCGCGAGTATAAGAAACTCTGGCACCTCATTTTGTATGTTTCGTCATAAGGGTTTTGTTGTTTCATTTTTATTTTCATTTTCCTATTCAGTTCGCAGCATCGGTACGATGCTCTTTTAGAGAGGAAGGAGAGTGGCACCACTCATACTTATTTACCTCTTCCGATAACCGTCTTTCATCGGCTAACAAACGTTAAATGTTACCGCTCCGCGCATGACTCGCCTCTTTGTATAGGAAGTTTCTGGAATGTTAAAGCTAGTTTTATCTTTCGTCTACGTTGTCGCTGAAGTTTTTGTAATGTTGAATTGCATGCGCGACGCAAATAGCGTTGTACATATTTATATACACGCGAGCACGAGCGATTATGCTGGAATCTACGCTGAGTCATGAATGAATAGTCGACGCATTTGAGCGGTACACCTGAGTTCGATGTTCACTGCCTCTACTCGCACCTGTCAATGAAAGTACTTGAGCGTTGCTTGTTTTATTTGGCACAAGTTCGCCCAATAAAGGGCGAACTCGTCCTAATGTTACTCGTCTGTTACTCGTCCTAATGCTACTAACTTTATTTACAACCTCTCAAAATATTGCACTTCAATTGTTGAGTTTTGACGTGGCAAAATGACGGTTTACATCAAATTACCAGACGAAAAACAAAACGATCGACCCCGGCGTCTGCACGGTTTCGACATCGCAATGAGTTTCACAAGTCACATAACGTCGCACGGGTGGCAGATACCCTCTGTCTCAAACCGACAGGAAATGCGCGCAGTGTTACATGACTGGGTACGAGCTCAGTGGAACATACACAGTGGCACCTGGGTGCATATGCTGATCAGCGAATCGCAAGTTACTAAGGTATTCTCCATTACCTCTTATCCCCAATTCTTCCCAATCCAGGTCTCTGAATACCTCCTGTAAACACGCTGTGAATAGCATTGGAGAGATCGTGTCTGCTTAGAACGACAGAAAGCTGAGCTAGTTGCTAAGGATTCATTATGCAAGATATAAGAGAGGCGTGCAGACCGGAGACAAGAGTAGAGACAGAGTGTTGTCCACTTCTCTGCTCTTGTGTCCTGTCTGCACGCCTCTCTTCCATTTTGCATAACGTATCTCCTTGCCTGACGCCTTTCTTTGTGGGGATTTTGTTGCTTTCTTTATGGAGGACTACGTTGGTTGTAGAGCCACTATAGATATCTTTCAGTATTTTTACATACAGCTCCTCTACAGTCTGATTCCGTAATGCCTCCATGACTGCTGAGGCTGCGACTGAATCAAACGCGTTCTCATAATCAATGAAAGCTATATATAAGGGTTGGTTATATTCCGCACATTTTCTATCACCTGATTGATAGTAAATGTGGTCTACTCTCGAGTAGCCTTTACGGAATCCTGCTTGGTTCTTTGCTTCACACTGAAGTCTAAGGTGTTCCTAATTCTATTAGCGATTACCTTAGTAAATACTTTGTAGGCAACAGGACAGTAAGCTGATCGGTCTATAATTTTTCAAGTCTTTGGCGTTTCCTTTCTTATGGATTAGGATTATGGTAGCGTTCTTCCAAGATTCCGGCACACTCGAGATCATGAGGCATTGCGTATACAGGGTGGTCACTTTTTCTAGAAAAATCTCCCCACCATCCTTAAACAAATCTGCTGTTACCTGATCCTCCCCAACCGCCTTCCCCATTTGCATAGCTCCCAAGGCTATCTTTACTTCTTCCGACGTTACTCGTGGGATTTCAAATTCCTCTAGACTATACTATCTTCCGTTATCGTCGTGGGTAGTGGTACTGTGCCACTGGTTCTAGTCTAGTGCCACTGGCACTAGAACGCCTCAGCCACTTGAACTATCTCATCCATATTACTAATGATATTGCCGGCTTTGTCTCTTAACGCATCCTTCTGATTCTTGCCTATTCCTAGATTCTTCTTCACTGCTTTTACGCTTCCTCCGTTCCTGAGAGCATTTTAAATTCTATCCATATTATACTTCCTTATGTCAGCTCTCTTACGCTTGTTGATTAACTTGGAAAGTTCTGCCAGTTCTCTTCTAGCTGTAGGGTTAGAGGCTTTCATACATTGGCGTTTCTTGATCAGATCCTTCGTCTCATGCGACAGCTTACTGGTGTCCTGTCTAACGGAGTTACCACCGACTTCTGTTGCACACTCCTTAATGATGCCCATAAGATGGTCGTTCATTGCTTCGACATTAAGGTCCTTTTCCGTGAATTAAAGCTGAATACCTGTTCTGTAACTTGATCCGGAATTCATCGATTTTGCCTCTTACCACTAACTCATTGATCGGCTTCTGCTTTTCCAGTCTTTTCAGTTCCCTCCTCAAGCCTAGGCTAATTCGAGTTCTTATCATCCTTTGGTCACAGCAGCGCACCTTGCCAAGCACGTCCACATCTTGTATGATGTCAGGGTTAGTGCAGAGTTTAATGTCTATTTCATTTCTAGTCTCGCCATTCGGGCTTCTCCACGTCCACTTTCAGCTTTCCCGCTTGCGAATGAAGGTATTCATTACCCGCATATTATTCTGTTCTGCGAACTCTACTAATACCTCTCCCCTGCTATTCCTAGAGCATGTGCCCTATTCCCCCACTGACTTGTCTCCAGCCTGCTTCTTGACTACCCTGGCTTTGAAGTCGCCCATCAGTATAGTGTATTTTGTTTTGACTTTACCCATCGCCGATTCCACGTCTTCATAGAAGCTTTCGACTTCCTGGTCCTGATGACTGGATGTAAGGTTGTAGACCTGTACGACCTTCAATTTGTACCTCTTATTAAGTTTCACAACAAGACCTGCCTCCGTCTCGTTAATGCTATAGAATTCCTGTATGTTACCAGCTATATCCTTATTAATCAGGGATCCGAATCCTGGTTCTCGTCTCTCCGCTAAGCCGCGGTAGCACAGCACGTGCACGCTTTTTAGCACTGTATATGCTTCTTTTGTCCTCCTAACTTCACTGAACCCTGTTATATCCCATTTACTGCCCTCTCATTTCTCGAATAGCACTGCTAGACTCGCCTCACTAGATAACGTTATAGTGTTAAACGTTGCCAGGTTCAGGTTCCAATGGCGGCCTGTTCGGACCCAGGAATTCTAAGCACCCTCTGCTGCGTCACAGGTCTGACCGCCGCCGTGGTCAGTTGCTTCGCAGCCGTTGGGGGCTGAGGGCTGATTGTTGTATTCCCACCCACGTATGGAGAGCGCTTAATGCCTGCCTCACGTCCGCCGCGGGTCGGCCAGGCACTGCACTATCTTCGGGATCAGCCCACCTATGGGGAGTGCTTAACGCCTGCTTCACATTCATTCCTCCACCGTGGGTCGGCCCGGCATTGCACTAACATCGGTATCGGCCCACATGTGGGGAGTGCTTAACGCCTGTTTCACATTCATTCCTCCACCGCGGGTCGGCCCGGCATTGCACTAACATCGGGATCGGCCCACATGTGGGGAGTGCTTAACGCCTGCTTCATCTCCGCCGCGGGTCTGGCCGGTATTTCACTATCTCCGTGATCGGCCCACCTATGGGGAGTTTTTTGCTTACCACGCCAACGACACGAACATTCCCTTGGAAGGTAGAGGTATACAGCTTCGCTGTAAAACTGGGTTGTACTCGCGAAGGATGCCACTCGCGTTAACACAGGTAACACGCTAAACCCACCAACGGCGGCAAGCACAGTTTTCTATTTTTCAGAACGTGATGCACAAGTCAAGTTTGTTTGCCATTTATCGATGACTCATCGCACATTCCTGTGTTGTGGCTGTTGCTCGCGTATGTTCCAGAATATACACCGCTATACACCCCGCATGCGCGATCGGATTAGGCGATGCAACACGCTTTAGTACAGGCGACAACATTAGAAAATTTTGGATGCATGTGGGCGCGACGTCACCTAGTGATAATTTTGTGACAGTGCTTATCCGGTAAAAAAGAAAGGGACACAAAATTACTGCAGGAACTCCGCAGTGGGACTTGTGAGATAGTGCGTGAGCATTCTTCCCAGTCGCTCGTATGTAGTCACTATATAAAATATATAGTCCTAATCATAAATCGCAGTTCTCACACGCAGCGATATACCTGTGAAGTATATGATATAATTTGTTGTTGTGTCAGCTGTAATGTCTTATTTCTTCTTGCGCTGACTGTTGCGGAAACTGTATTTCTACTGTACGCTTTCTTAAGTAAAACCAAATGAAATCTTTTCATACGCTATCTTACATAGGCTTTTTTTTTCTGCGTAAGCATTGTAGCGATATTTGTTGCGCCGACTATAGAGGCTCGCTTTCTTTCTGTGCCGACTGTAAGTGTTCAGTAGTCATGATCATAAATCTCAGTAGTCACACGTGGCCATATGGCATTGTCATGTAAAGGGTGCTTCACGTAACTTGAACCAATGATTTTTAAAAAATGGTTAACGGTAGCTAACAAAAAACAAACAAAGCTCGCATTCGTGCATAGCGTTCGCCGCCAGCGTTTCCAGGAAGCCATTACAGTTGCATAAGCTGCAGTTGCCGGGAAGCGTGAGTAGCATTCAGGGATCTTATCGTGCTATCGCGTTCCTAATTTACTGGCGAATCTTAAGCGTCGTCCTGCTTTTAAGCATGAGATGGTTTCAGCTTCCGTCCTTGAGCCAAAAGCCAATGAGCTTATTCGGGCAAGTTGAGAAGGAAATTTATTCACCCGTAGGCACGCTTACAACTTTGCTAGGAACAAAATGTGCAATATAAGGTACAGCACATGTAATGCATCATACTTGTTATAATCAAAACTGATTAGCAAATGAAATAATAAATGGTGTCTGCTTGACACTGGCTTTGCCACTTGCTGCCAAGGAAATTTATTGACCCGTAGGCCCGCTTACAACTGTGGTGTGAACGAAAAGTACAATATAAAGTACATCACATGTAATACGTCACACTTGATGTAAACAAAACAGATTAACAAATGAAATAATAAATGGTGTCTACTTGACACTGGCTTTGCCACACACAACGACAACAACAACAAAACTGATTACCGCATCCACGCAAAAGCATTATCGCTGACAAGGAAATTTATTGACCCGTAGGCACGCTTACAACTGTGGTATGAAAGAAAAGTACAATATAAAGTACATCACATGTAATACATCATACTTGATGTAAACAAAACAGATTAACAAATGAAATAATAAATGGTGTCTACTTGACACTGGCTTTGCCACACACAACTACAACAACAACAACAACAAAACTCATTACCGCATCCACGCAAAAGCATTATTGTCAGCCTCGAATTTATGAAAGGTACCCTGGGCACATACAGATCTGAACTCAGGCAACAGAATTGAGCATTATTCTGGCTGTAGAAAGACTTTGCCTCGGGAGACGGTTATGTACCGCGTAGACCAGCGGCGAAGAAACTCGGCTTCACCGAGTTTGAACAACTGTTCTTCAAGATGACCCCACATTATCACCCGTAGTTTCCGAATTCTGGGGTACATTGCTCTATTTGACTGCCGAGATCGTTCTGCGATGTTACGGAAGCACCACAAAATGTAGCTAGCGCTGTAGTAGACGAGACTCGCGAACCGATCTCGGCGCTGCGGTGGCCGCATGCGAGATTAACACAAAGACCCTTCTTATTTATTACCTCAAATACGCCCAATCTGGGGCTATTACATGAGGGTAATACATAAGACCTCACTGCATGCGTTAGTTGCTTCCCAAACAAGTTACAAAGAATATTGCTTCCGAGTTATTACTAGTGTCCGTTGCTAATATCACTCAGGCTGTAGCTTCCAGTACGCTGAAATTTTATTTGTAATTTCGAATAGTTACGTTCAAAAGGCAGATACAGGGTACTATACACTTGATTGTCATCTTTTGGAGCCGAGCGATTTTTTTTTTTTGCGCCAGAGGTCGATGAGTCCCGCGAGGCGTCCGGCAGCGTCCGGCGTACCGCGAATGGCTGTTTGACCGAGACTGACTGCCTGAAAAACTTTATTGTTCGAAGTATTTACAGGGAGCGTGTGGAGCAGTCCTTAAAGGGCCGTTCCTTATAAAGACTAGGTGGGCTCCTCATTGCAGGAGCCCATTGGCTGTAGCTGCCGCTCGGGCACGGCCGAACAGGGCCTTCTGGTTCGACAGGTCGGTGCAGCCGCGCAGGGCCGCCACCCAGTCCTCCCGTGTAGGGTTGGGTATAGGGGGGAAAGTGCGGGGTTGATTGGCATGCCCACACCATGTGGAAAATATCCGAAGATTTTTTCGTCACAGTGCGCGCACTTCCCTGTGCATGCCGGGTCGAAATGCTTTAGGACAGCCGGGCACAGCAGTCCTTTAGTATAGAGGCGAAGGAGTAAACGCTCATCCGCCTTCGTGAGGCCTTTACAGGGCTTAGGAAATATTGCATCGCCGTATTGGTAACGTTGGGTAATTTGCTTAAAGGGGTCGGAGTTCGCAGCGAGGAGAGGCGAGGGCGATCCCCGGAGAGTGAGCGCGCGGGCAGCGGCGTCAACCACTTCGTTGCCCTTGAGAGCCTCGTGCGCAGGTCCATATTATCGTGCGGGATGCGGGGAGCCCGAGATAATTGCTGCCTTGAAGTAAGCGGTACGCAAAAGAGGGAATAAAGCCCCTTTCATTTTTTCTGTAGGGTTCTCGCGAGTCGCTAATAATTACCCGCGAGTCCTGATCTGCGGAGGCGAGCGCGATGGCCACCTCTTCAGCATGTGTTATGTCCTGTGCTTTGAACGTAATGCCGTTCAACGCGGTGTTTTGGTGGACGACTGTGGCCGTATACCAACCCCCATGGTGTGGGCCGGAGGCGTCCACGTAGAATACTCCGTGCTTGTTCCCATAGTGACGTGCCAGTGCTTCCGCCCCTGCGAGGCGCCAGCCGCTATGGTTGCCTCGTGTCATGTTGGCCGAAAGAGGGCGCACGTGCAGGGCTTATCTCCAGATTTGCGGGATGCGCACACGCTCTTCCGTCAGTGTTCGATGGTGGAAGAAGGCGGCAACCCGACGGCTTCTTTGAGTGACTTGTGTAGTGGTTCGTCATGTATGCTTCGCGGAGTTCCGCGAAGGTGTTGACCATTCCCACGCCGAGGAGGCGCTGGTTTGATGTGTTGACCGGGGGGTCGAGAGCAGGCTTGTAAGTTTTACGGAAAATCACCTCGAGGACTTTCTCGTCAAACCTGCGAAGGTAGAGGTAAGGAGTCGAGGACAACACACGACTGGTTACGAATGCGTGCGCCAGCCGCAAGGCGTCTTTGCACCCTAATCCCCCGCGTTTATTGGAAACCCGGCGAACCATGCGGCCCACCTGGTCCCCCAACTTGCGCAGTTTGGCCAGTGTTGTGTCGACTCGGCGGTGTTTATGAATAAAGAGACCCAGTACTCTGATCTCATCGTTTTCTGTATTGGGTCCATTTGGTAGGGACATTTCGATTTTCGTATTGCACTTCGGCGAGGGGCGAATGTGCACAAATTGCAATTTGGCCGGGGATCATTGAAGGCAGCAGCGGCGGAATTAGGCATCCACGATATCCGCGCTTGCTGCAGGTTGGCTTCAATGTCTTGTGGCGACACACTCTGCGCATATTTCTGCGCACCTTCCGTCTTATCATCTGGCCCAGCAGACCACAGCTGCACGCTGGACTGCATGGTCGATAAAGCATAGCGCCACCGCCATGTCACCCGAGGTATGCGTCACCGACGGTAGCTATAAAAACAGGCTGCCTGGCTGAGAAAAGCAGTCTTCTACCTTCCGCTACTGGGACGAACGTAGCTTTGGGTATGCCCGTCCGCTGCCATCGTTAGTCGAATAAAGAAGCGTTACATATTTATGTTGGGATTCGTCCTACGGCAGACCCGACATCCCACAGTCTCCTACCGATCCGTATTTAGCCGAGATGGTGATGTCGTGGGCATACAGCACGTGCTGTATGCCTTCTACATTCCCCAGCTGAGCCGGGAGTTTCAGCATTGCCAAATTGAATAGGAGGGGTGAGAGGACCGCGCCTTCGGGGTACCTCTGGTGTCTAATTGGTAGGGACCGTGTTCTTTATCTCGTATCCGGATGTACGATTGGCGGTCGGGGGGAAATTGCTTAACGTATTGAAACGTGTTGTGTCCACAGTTGGTTTGGGAGTGGTGCGTCAGAATTATATCGTGTCTGACATTGTCAAAAGCCCCCTTCAAATCGAGGGCGAGTACTGCCTTGTCATTGAGGGGGTATTCGACGGGATTTAGAATTTCGCTGTCTAGTTGAAGCAGGATATATTGCGCGGACCGGTGTGGGCGAAACCCGAGCATGGTGTCTGCGAAAACGTTTTGGTTTTCCAGAAACTCGGACAGCCCATCTCGCACCCTAGTCTTAATCGGCTTTCACACGGAAGGCGCGAGGGAGATGGGGCGGAGGTTGTCCGTGGTTATGGCTTTGCCGGCTTTCGGAACGAAAGTGACCAGGGCCGTCTTCCATTCGATTGGGAGGGGTGCCTTACCGAGCCAGATTGAGTTTATGTATGCGAGGAGCGCCTTGTAGGCCGAGTCTAGAAGGTTGGCAAGTTATTTCACTGTAATTTTGTCTCTTCCCGGCGCCGTTCCTCGCTTCCTTTTAGTGAGGGCCGCCTTCACGTCGTGGAGCCGGAACAGTTGGTCCAACTTCGCGTTCTCGGAACCTGCATACGAGTACACTGGCCCTCGAGGGTCCTGTTGTATACAAAGGTATTGATCGCGCAGTTTTCATGCTAATTTTGAGATGTTTCCATCGAAGCTATGGATAGCCCGTTGGAGATCTTTTTCCATCTAGGCTTTGGTTTGAGTCGGATCGATCAAGGCACGAAAGAGACGCTAGTTGCTACGGCTAGACATTTGTCTAGCGGCCTTGTTGCATCGGTACACCCAATTCGAGTCGGCGAGCTGGGCCGCGTCGTCTTTCGCTCGTTGGGTGAGCCAGGCGATGGAAATTTTGAGCTTCCGATTGTGTTTTTGACGGCGCGACCTACGGACAAGGCTGTGTCGCGCCTCCCATAGGTGCAGGAGGTGGTTGTCCACCTCCGGCGTGGCCTCCGATAGTTGAACTTGAGTTTCCGTCGAAAGAAGTTGTGTTTTCAATTCTTGTGACCACGCGTGGTAACCTTGTTCGAGGATAGAGGCTGAATTGTGTAGTTTTGCTGGAACTTGGTCCAGTCGGGTACGCAGGCTTGGGCGTGGGATCTTGCCCCTTCCACAAGCGGGGATTCTGCCCGCAGGGTCCGCACATGTTCTGCTGCGTTTTAGGACAAGCATCCACTCGGTGACCGGCAGCCCCACACATGCCGCTGGCTGGGATTATCCGGTGGTAGGTTTGCACTGGGATGAGCATGTTCTTATAGTGCAAAAAAAACTGTTTTCCCTCCCGGCGAAGGTTACCCGAGCTTTGTTAGAGGAGCTGAATTTCCTTACCTTGACGATGGTGCCTGCTCTCCATTGCACCTGCTGCCGAAGCGATTCAGTGACGTCAGAGTTGCTGACGACGATGACGCCGTGGCAGACATCGCCGCCGTCTTGTCTGAGGTATCCCTGGAGCGGAATGGCCCGACGCTCGGTGTTGATTGAGAAGACCCCGAGGAGCCGATCTGCCGCCGCCGGGTTCGGGGTGTGGATGAATATCGGGTTTTGTTCACGGACGCTAGAACGGTAAAAGACCTTGCCACCTCACGCCCGAGGTAGGCCGTAATGGCGGCGCCGTAGCGGTTCTCGGAAAAGGATTGGTGCAGCGACACATGTTCGCGTGGTTTGAGCACGACCACGAAGTCGTCAGGGCCTGGTTTTGGGAATGGGCGAGGCTTCCTGTCGGGGGGGGGGGGTGAGGGGGGGGGTAAGGACCTTGCCTTTGCTTCCCGCAGCGCGCGAGGCAGGAGGCTGCGTCTTGCCGGCCGGTGAGCCGAAGGCCGGGGCGGCGATTGACGCCGCCGTCTTGGCTTGAACGAGCGAGCGACGCGCCACCGCTTCATTGAGAGATTGGTGCTGAAATTTCGGAATAAGAGCGGAGTTTTTATCTTCTGATGTTGAAACCGTCATCCAGGCCACGGCGTCGGGATCTTAACCCCTCAGGAATGATACGGGAGGCGCCATTTTACCTCGGGAGGCCGGTTCCTCGCCGCCGGGCGTTGGCGTCGCCGTGTGGCCTAACGGCATCGTCCACATGGGCGGGTGTAATTCGGTCATAAAATCTTCAAAAGCGGTCCCACCTGGTGAAAATTAGTATCCACGTGGTCCAGGCGGTTTGCTGCGTCGATTGATGTCGGTCTTGTTGGGATGCAGAGGTTTGAGCCGTGTCTCCAGTCCAAAATCGATGGAGCCAATACGCCACACGTCTTACGCCGTCACGCGCTAGCAGCGTTCTTTTCCCCGGATCCTTGACCGAGATTGGACTTGCAATGAGGTTCTGTCTGTGACAGGAAACTATTGCGTACATATGGACCAGTGCACAGTATGGCATGGTGCGGTGTGGTATGGTGTAATGTGGTGTGCCGTCGCGAACATGCGTATACATCAATTTTAATATTGTGGCCAGTACCATTTCTAACCAATATGCTTTGCGGGTAGCCATTTGATGTTTACATCTACTCTGGATTACTGGAAAGCCAGGATTTTTTATGTCATCCGGTTTATATAGACTGCACTATATACCCTCGGGATCGGCTCACATTTTAAGACTGCGTGATCTCCGGGGTATACGCCCATATTTTCCGTTTGGCAAAGCCGCACTTCTGGTTTCAGTTTTAGGTACGTGCACTTCGAGCAAATGTATCTGAGTTTATTGTCGGCTTTGTTGCGGTAATTACGCATTATTACTTCTGCATGCATAACTCTGTGCTAACGTGACTGCTTTTAGTTCCAAGCCTCACTTTGACGCCTTTCTTGTGGTCCTACGTGCACTAGAAAACGTGAAATCACTTCATTCATTGAATAAAACGTCACTTCCGTCTCTGGATTGAGAAGCGCACCGTTCGAAAGAGCACGTCTTTGGTTTTCTTTCGATCTGTTTGCCTATGTTGAGCGCTATTGCTGCTTCATACATGTATGGCTCTACGATAATTTGGTTGGAACAACGTAGGGTAACTTGGTGCGTTGTTTTTATTGCAAGCATCATTTCACACCTCTTATGTTATCCTACGTGTACCAGGAAGCCTAAAGAAATCTGACTTAGACAACGAAAGTGACCATAAACCGTAATTCCACGAAGCACAAATCGAACTCGTCTCCAAATAAGACCTTGTCGTCCTAAAGGGAAAGAAGACGTGTAACGCGCATGATTGATAAAGAATTAGTGTGCTGGTTGGCCCAAAGTTTGTCTCTTGACCACGCCAAAGAGTTCTGGCATAGTGCACGCTGAAAGCTCCTCTTGTTGTACGAACATGCGAGTACCGGTACATCTTTGCCCGATTCCGCTTTGGCCGCATTTTCGTTTTCGCATATAGCCTTGAGGACGACAAGTATGCAAATTAAGACGCCGGCGGTTAAAAGAAGAGCGATGTCTGGTAAAACAGTCACGAAGTATGTGTCTTGGACAATTGTCTCCCGCAGCCAAAATGAACAGCTTGTGCTATATCTCTTTGTTATGGCTGTCTGTAAAGGTGCAAGAAAAGTGTATCAACCAGAAAAGCGGGAAAAGTAGGTATGGTTTTGGTACACACTACTTCTTGAATTAAACTTGTTCCGTCTCACTCTTGCCTAACGTCAAGCTGAGTTCGAATATTGTGGGATATGCTGTAGAAAGCGCATGAAGTGCTACAGTTGCATTGCTCGCACTCGAGAAATCTCAGTGACCATGGCCAAAAAGAGAATAGCTTATTTTCTTCTGAAAGCTGGTGTCACATGTATTTCACACATGTTCTGGTGTCTTTTGATCGGATTGGATCCTGGAGCTGTTCGCTTGCTTTATTGGTAGAGTTCTGCGTCAAACAATGAAAACTGCCTCTGAGTTCAGAAGGCCACTTTGTATTTCATTTTGTCTTTATATTTTGTAATCGTTTTTCTTGAAGTTAGAACAACGTAATATACATGCTAACAATTTTTATTAATTTCGAAGTTTTTACCTAATGCGCAAACCTACATTTACCGTTTATTTCGCTGTATAATCTGCACGTCGCAGTACGCACTTTTATTTGCTATGCCGATAATGTTGGTTCTGAGATACGTTCAGTATAGCAAGAGTGTACCATTTTTTGTCGTTGTGACTTTTCATCAACTTTATTCATAAATATGTTGGTGCGCGTTGGTACCGCGGGCTACACCTTTTTTCACAAGGCTTACATAATTACGTGCGGAACTTAGCAAATGATACAAATTAAAAACACGGTCACATTACTTCTGCAGTTTACAAATGAAATATCTTCACTGCACATTTAGTTCTGGCATCGCTTGCTTTCCTGCAAGACTCGGAAGGGCGAGGAGAGGCAAAAATGCTAGCGGAGTTAGCAAAGTGACACGCGAAGCCTTATTATTCAATAAACTATCTATAAAGCAAGAAGATGTCAGTGATCCAAAGCTGCTGTAGAGATTAAGAATTAATTAAAATGATTCATATTCATTACATGTAGGTTAACTACAGAGGCACCTATCTCGTATAACAGCGATGAAAAAGTAATTAAGACATTATCTACAAGCTAGACTAATTTAAGTAATATACATTGGGCATATTCATTGGCGCAATAAATATTCTTTTAGACTGGGCCCCAATAGAAAAATTAAAATCGCGCTCTTCTGCTTTAAAAAAAAAAAACGATTAATCCCGGCCGCAGCCAACATACATAACTTAGAGCACTTTGCAACAGCGTCATAAATTGGAATATTGAATCTTTTAACATTATATGAAAACGGAGTGTAGTAATTTCTCACAAGGCAAACATAAGGCTATATTTATATAAAGCTTCTAGGTCAAAGACACACAATACAGGGTGTCCCACCTAAATTGAGCCAAGATTTAAAAAAAAGGTGCGTCGGAAGCGAATTGAACCGAACGCATACTATTGACACTAGCATATAGTAACTCAGGCGATTTTTTTGCTTTCCCCATACCTCAATAACTACTTAAGTTTCATTACCCAACTGTTCAATTATCGGCTGAGCACTCCAAATAAGATACGCAGATTTGTAGAGCACCTTCAGGAACTACCGATCGACTTGTTTCCTTTACGATACGTCTCACGTAGTCTTTTCTCCGGGGTGCAAAGAAAGCACGCGAAATATGAAAAAAAAAGCCGCTTGACGGAGCGTTTGCGCGGCTGCTCTCAAGCGTGCGTTTAGTCAACAAGGTCGGCTGCATCGTGAATGACGACGAGGAACCGGCAAGGCGTTCTTTATGTCATGGGCAGCGCTCGGCCAGCAGCATGCATTTTCGCCGTCATGCGAAGGGAGCCACCTTGTTCACCGAACGATTGCTCGATAGAGGCACGATACCACTGCGCAAACGCTCCGTCATGTGGCTTTCTAGCTCGACAGCGTTAAGGAGCTCGTGTCGCAGAAAAGCCGGCGTCATCGGAGTCGGCTTCGGCGGCGTTGGCCGTGAGCGAAAAATGGCGGAAGACAATTCATAAATAAAAACAATTTGCAAGATGGGCTGGGTGGGAATCGAACCAGGGTCTCCGGAGTTTGAGACGGAGACGCCACCACTTAGCTATGAGTGCGATGGTTCAAAGCGGGACAAAAGCGCCTCTAGTGAACGCTGTGTTGCCTTAGAAACGTGCCGTAGAAAGTTATACTGCACTGTATATCGGAAATTATATGCATGTAAATTACAGAAGTCGCAATTAAACGAGTAGAGAAGTACGTTTCTGCTACATTTCTATGTGCTTGGCGCACACGCAGAGCCATCTTGCGACAAACACAGAAGACCCCCTCCTTGCAATGTACGGCGCTGCCCTGACAGGTGGCGCGCCACGCGGCCGCTTCTCCCCTTCGTCTCGTTTGAGCACATTGGAGCCGTGAGGGGACCGGTGCGAGGATGCCCCGATACCCTTCTGTTTAATAACTTTTCTCGCTCTCTCCCCTTAAAACGTTTAGCGTGCGTCACTCGAACCCTCATGTTTAGGCGACGCGGCTCCTCTTTCCGCTCATAGCGCTATTCCTAGGTGCTGCGTGCGATGCGGGAAGCCTCTGACGTGATCGCTGCGCCATAGCGCGTCTGGTGGGAAAGCGTCCCTTGCGATGTCTGCCGTGCTGCTGGCGAGGAGCCATGCGTCTGCGTAGTGCTCCCAAGCGAGATAGAGGACGATGCGATCAAGGCGTCAGCCCCATCACAGGCGCCTTTATGGCGCGTCGAGACCCGGCTTTCCGTGCCGATCACGACGTTTGGCTCGCGTAGATCGTTTCTCCCTCCGAGACACCGAGGTATTTGGTTCGTTCCGCTTGCTTAAGCGCATGTTTCGTTGCCGCGCCGAATGCTGCATTGCTCGGCGCTCACCGCGTGTCTTTGTGTGACTCAAGAGCGTGCCGAGCGAATGAGTGGGCGGTGCGAACGGGGTGCGATAACGCTGTGCCGTTCCACTCTTTAGGGCAAAGCTTAAGCGTCCCATAATTTTTTTTTTCATATTTCGCGGGCTTTCTTCGAAACCCGGACAAATGTACTACGTGAGACGTATCGTAAAGGAAACAAATAAATCGGTGGTTTTTTAAGGTTCTCTACAAATCTGCCTATCATACTAGGGGTTCTCAGCCAATAATTGAAAAGTTGGGTAGTTAAGCTTTACTAATTAGTAAGTTACGGGAAAAACTAAAAGAATGTCTGAGGTACTTTAGGCTATTGCGACCAGTATGCATTTGGTTAATTCGCTTCAGACGCGCATTTCATTTTTAAATTCTTGGCTCAAGTTATGTAGAACCCTGGGTGTACAGTATAGAGCAAAACGAAAAATCTAGCGTGTTTCAATAGCTCTGAAGATCTCCATATAGAGACAGGCGCTGCGGATATTTTAGGCAAACACTCTGTGATTACCATTTGCATATACCAAATACCCTTCGGCAATGACGAAAATATTTTATAGAGATTCCAGGGTGCCTATGGAGTTTGTGTGAGGTAGAAAGAGTGCGCTTTTCGTTAGACTGGTGGCTCCAGTGACGCCGCAGTGCTCCAATGAACGCTCTTGAATGTATTCATGCTTCTGGGCTTAATCGCTGAACTATGGAAAGCCACTTTTTCTTCGGTGCTTAACATAATTGGGGTCCCGAGCCAACAATCGGAAAGTTGGGGCAATTCTACTAAATGATTAGTGACACCGCCGTAGTGCTCCAATGAATGCCCTTGAATGTATTCATGCTTCTGGGCTTAATCGCTGAGCTATAAAAAGCCACTTTTTCTTCGGTGCTTCACATAGTTGGGGTCCCGAGCCAACAAGTGGAAAGTTGGGGCAATTCTACTAAATGATTAGTGACACCGTAGTGCTCTAATGAACGCTCTTGAATGTAAATGTATTCATGCTTCTGGGCTTAATCGCTGAACTATAAAAAGCCACTTTTTCTTCGGTGCTTCCCATAGTTGGGGTCTTGAGCCAACAATTGGAAAGTTGGGGCAATTATAATAAGTGATTAGTGAGTTATGGTGAAAACAAGAAATTGTCTGAGTGGCTATAGGCTATTGCGAACCGGATGCGCTCGATTCAATTCTCTTCCGACGCGCCTTTCATTTTTAAATTCTTGGCTGAAGTTACGTGGGACACCCTGTATATGTTTTCTGGCAACCTAATTTGTACAGGACGTTTGCGAAGAAATTTGCAGTTCGCCATTTGACGGGCATCAGACTTATTAAATCATAACCCTATATTTCGGAGACGCTAAAGTTACGAACAGCTGTGTGCCAATTTAAGAACAGCAACACGGAATATTCTCTGGCTGGAGGGCACGGCACATTGTAATCCGGTTGGAGTATCAATCAACTGTCTCTTCTCTCTTCCTTAGAAAGCTTCAAGTTTATGTTCATACATAATTTTCATGTAATCTGCGAGTTTTTCTTTCTACTATCCGTAATTAGGACACTGTTTGATTGATGTAAATAATACCGTGCTTTTACCATGTTTGTTTATTCTCTCGAACAGCTTTTTCTGAATACTTGAGTAGTGTTCGTTTCGGTTACGTGTGCTATACTGGGATGCGAGTGCAATGGTTGCATGCCCTTTCAGCTGCTGAATACATTTTGCCTTCTCAGCCGAGGCAATTTTTTTGTATAATTGCCGTGAATAATGAAGAAGAGGAAAAGACCGGACGATGTGTCGATATATCCACAGAGTTTGTTCAGTCTAACAAAAGAGCGGCTTACGCAGAACGAGTACCACTCGGCTCTAGCACACCGCACTGTGGGTATGCAGCAGACATGCTCGAAGTCAGCTTTTTGAAGGCCTCGCTCCATTGACGCATGTGTACGTCTTGGCAGTGTACGGAGAGAGACGCGTATAAATGAAAGGCAGGCAGGGTAACCAAGAATGAGTCCAACTGACTGCCCTGCAGCGTATAAAGAAGGAAGCAATTACGAGGAAAATAAGTCCAGCGTACGGAGTTTCTACACAATACAAGAGTCATGGGAGGTGGCTAATGCAAGTTAATGACAGTACGTGATGACAAGACACCTACTTTATAAGTTTATTCCAAAGTAGCCGTTTTTACTTTTCTGTTTCCACTTATCTCGTCCTTAGCCAAAGAAGCAAACCGCTTGTTTCTCGTCCGGTTAACTTCCCTGCCTTTCGCACCTAATTTTGTTCTCTCTCCCTATTTCACTAGCAGGATCGCGCGATCATTCGTTGATGCTTCTGCTGCTGGTACTGTACATTTTCTTGTAGGTTTCTGTATGGCTCAGTCAAACAAAACGGAATTTACGTGAGACGTCCACATAGTTATCTGTGTATGTCTCCGTTTTTATATCGCATTCCTTTTATATAATTATTTCGTCGTTTCCTCTGAGGCTGCTCTAAGCTTGATAACCGGTTCATAATTGGTAAAAGGGGGTTGGCTTGCAGGCTCTGTTCAGTATGTGCTTTTTCTGAAAAGCAAGATCAGTAAAATATTCTACTTCGAAAAACAGCATTTTAGATGCGCATTGGAACTTCCAACGGTGCACCCGATCATTCACGAAGAATATCTTTCTTCTTTCTTTTTGTCGCAGGGCAACAGACCGTATTGATAGGTATATACTGTCCAAAGTTTTAGACAGACGATGTGTACCTTCTGCCAAGAGAGCGCGTGCTTCAGGGAACAGCGATATGTATTCAATGGCGAGAGTTATTCCCTGCGATGTTATTTCTGTACCATAGGAATGGTGGCGTGCCGGCAAGTTATTGCAGTTGTCACGCGAAGCGCCGCTTCATTATATCGGATATTGAAGATACCTCGAAGGGTGAGTGCGTGCACCCTAATTAGCCTTTTCTGAAAACGCTACTTTGCCTATGCAGACAATAGGCAAATAATTACTATGGAGAAACAGCAATGGGACGGCGAAATGGAACGTTGGCGCTTGCCGCTCGGATTCGCTACTATTTATTTATGTATTTATTTATTTATTCCAAAGAACCTTACAGGCCCTATGGCAGGGCATAAAGTTTGTTTACTGAAGCAGCAGAAGCTTGATGCGGGCTAGTTGGTTTAGCATACTTGAATAAAAGAAATAAGCGCTACAAAGACGCGGACTAAAAGAAGATCCTGTTTCTTCAAATAAACGTTTAGCTGGAAGTTAGCGCCTGTCCGTCGTACATGTTCTTCTTTTAGTCCGCGTTTTTGTAGCGCTCATTTCTTCAAGTCAGATTGTTTACCCATTATCTAACCAAAAGTACACGCAGTATTTTTTAATGCTACAGCCCGTGCTATGCTGACTCTCCGTCCTCCGCAACAGTCTCTCTAGTCATTTGTTCAGCTGCTGATTCAGTAAGAAAGTGGAAGCTTGTCTTTCCTTTTTGAAACATTCTTCTGTAGGTGCCGGCAGAAGCGTCTAGCAAACGGGTGCAAAAGGAAACACAAAAAGTCACCTCTCGCGCATTTGAAGTGTTTTGTTGCGTGCCTTGCAAATTACAACGTAAGTAATCAATTTCAATTGACCCACTCCTTGTGGTCCGCAAGCTGATTAATTACAGTAAAAACGGGAACGCTAATGGAAGTGTGTAAGGTCAAGCAATATGATTACCAGTAGAGGTAGGAAGTATCCGCACGATTTGTTCTCCAAGGCCTACTTTTACTTTTTATAAAATCACACGCTTACGTTCTGTAAGTCTAGAAAAACTGTATATATATTATTCCAGCACTCTACATCTTTAAAGTTTCTTTGGATCGTCAACGCAATAGAAACCAGAGCATATCACAAAGGACTATCGAACCATCGTTTCAAGCATCGGCCGCAATTATCTACGACAATAAAACACAAAAAAAGTTTCAGCACCGTAAATATTCTCTTATTATTTATTATTATTTGTTTTGAAGACATATACACATATACACAGGTATCAGGAAAGGGAAAGCGAGGAGCAGGCTGGCAACTGCCACCGGAAGGGGCACAACGCCTGCCTACTCCTCTGAAGGGAGGTGACAGCAACACAGAAATGGAAGATAGGAAGGAGGGGAGGAAAAGGAAAGAGGAAAGGAGAGCAACAGGACAAATCTAAAGACCAAAGTAGAGCACTGCAACAGGTCAAATCTAAAGACTAAAGTAGAACTCTGCAGGCGGAGTTAAAGTGACGCCGCGTCGAACAGCCTCCACGAGTTATCAACCACATCCATGGCTAGTTCGCTATGCGGGTAATTGTGTTCTCCTCGATGAGACGCCAAGTAAAGCTGCACGTAATCACCGTTTCACCGATAGTCGGTTCACAATGTACACTATAAGGTGTTTGAACCAGCCACCTCCCATCTTTGAAGGAAGAAGCGTTAGGGTACAGTACTGATCACACACAGTAGAGTCAGTCACTGAAGGTCACGCTACTACAGAATGTTGAATGTTCATGCTACAAACGTTATCCTAAGTTAGTTAGTTCTATAAAGGTTAGTAGGGCGCGATGGGCCTGATCACGGTTAGATGCACAGCCACTGGGGTATAAACATTCCTCGAGTGTCGCACACCGCAGGCCAAGGAGATGATAGTTTCTCACTAGCGATATGCGCTGCGCACTGAAAGCGGGACACTCAAATATAAGGTGCTGAAGTGTCTCGTAGCAGCCACAAGACGTACACAATGGACTTTCCGCACGCTCCTGTCTGTATAAACGTTCTTGCACGTTCACGCAGCCAACCCTCAGCTTGAGCAGTTGTGCTGAGCAGTTGTGCGCGACGAGGCAAGCCTCGACCACGAACACGGGGCGGGAACGTTCCATTTGCGACGCGCTGATCTGGATGCTCCTTGAGTAGGTGGCGACGAATCAGCAGATGAGCGTCATCAAGCTTGCACAATATTTCTGGGCAGTCACAGTTGTTATGAACGCAACTTGAAGCGAGCCGATCAGCCTCTTCATTGCCGGCGATTCCTACGTGTGAAGGTATCCATTGAGCAACGAGAGATACCCCACGTGATGTAATTTTGCTCGCAGAGTCAGTAATGCTGCGCACAAGTGGACAATCAAGCTCACTGCATTGTAACCTGCTAAGGGCAGCACGGGAGTCCGTAAAGATGACAACCTTCGATGTAATTAACTCCTCTTGCACGTATTTCAGTGCAACATTAATCGCTGCTAGTTCCGCAGTTGTTGACGAAGTTGGATGAGGTATTTTAAAGATACATCGTAGTTGAGTTGAAGGGCAGTAAAAAGCTGCAGAGGCGCTTTGACCGTCGTTGTGTACAGATGCATCTGTGAAAACTTGAAGATAATCTGGAAACTTTTCGAACAAGTGAGACTGAGCCAATTGGAATATTGCCGAAACAGCCATATCAGACTTTTTGTGCATGCCAGGGATTGTGAGGAAAATGGGGAATACGTGTTTCGTGATACTTTTTGGAGGCGGAGACGTATCTGAAGCAGCATGTTCAGAAATCGTAGTGACATCCATAAATAATGCCGCCATTTTTCCCATGCGAGATAATGGGCGGTGAATCAGACGATCAAGGAGCGATTGACCATTCGATGTGCGGTGCAGACGCTCAATATGATATAGAGCTCTCTGATCTGCTTGCAGCCTCAGGGGTAACTGACGCGCTTCAGTAAGTAATGCAATAGATTGCGCCTCACGAGGTAATCCAAGCATTAGTCGAAGGGCAATGCGATGATCTCGCTCCAGTTGGGCCATCAAACTAGGTGGTATGTTCAAAATTGGTAATGCGTACAGCATGCCTGAGAGTACAGATGACTGGTACACCTGAAGAGCCGTTGTTTGGTCGCAACCAGCACCTCGAGCAGTCGAGGCGGCCACATACTTAAGAAGGGAGTGTGATTTGCGTCGTACAGATTTAACGGCAGGACGCCAAGAGATGCGATCATCCACAATTAACGCCATATAACGGTGTTGACGCACCCAGTTTATAGGCGTTTCGTCAAGATACAGTCGGCTCATTGTTCGACGAGCGCGTTGTTTAGGGTGATATGCTATTGCAGCCGACTTAGCAGGTGATATGAGCAGGCCAACTTCACCCAAGTACTCCGAAGTAGCGTTGAGAGCTCTTTGCAAGCTTGCACGAAGCCACGGACCAAGGTGCGAAGGGCCGCTTATCCATAGAGCAATGTCATCTGCGTAGACAGCTATGCTCACAGGGAAGTCAGTGTCTCGAGGCAAGCGACTTGGAAGTGCGGCGAGTACCGCGTTAAACAAAAGCGGCGATAATACGCTGCCCTGTGGAACACCGCACTTCACATTTCGGTATTCACTAGTTACTCCCCCGACACGCACTTTCATCCGGCGCTCCGATAGAAAATTATGCACAAACTGGAGCAGACGACCCGAAATTCCCGCGGTTGCAAGAGCGAAAATAATCGCCTTATGCGGAACTGAATCGAAAGCTTGCTGTATGTCTAGGAAGTGCATGTAGGCGGAATGCTTGTTTTCTTTAGCAAATTCGAGTGCCGAGACACGGTCTGATATGCTGTCCAGAGACGAACGGCGGCGACGAAAGCCACTCATGACATCAGGGAAAAAATTCAGCTCCTCTAGCCTGACATCTAAGCGAAACAAGACCATTCGCTCGATTAACTTGATGATGTTTGAAGTTAGGGATATTGGTCGGCAGGACTTGAGGTGCCTTGCCGGACGCCCGGGCTTTAAAATTGGTATTACCACGGACGATTTCCACTCAGCAGGGATTACACCGGTTCTCCATACGTCATTATACTCGTCCAACATGCGGTCATGGAAACTCTTATCAATGTTCCGCAATGCTTGGTACGTCACACCATCTGCGCCTGGAGCAGTGCGGCGTTTGGAGAGGCTCGGCGCGTGTCGCAGCTCCTCAAGAGTGAAATCTGCCTCGTCCATCTGGCAAGCTGGACCGTAGGAAGCGGTTACGGTGCTGTGACTTGTCAAAGAAGGAAGCTCGCTAATTGTGGTGTCACTGGATGCAGAAGAGACGAAAATGTCTGCAAATGCCTCTGCTATTACTTTTGGTGACTGTCCAGTCGCTATGCTCAATGTAGCCGTAGGATTCTTGCAGATTTCAGGAGTGCGGAGAGCCTTCAGTATGCGCCATACATTTCCAAAACCACTTCCAGTATGCAACGAACTACACAAAGCTTCCCAGCTCTTGCGACGAAGCTGTTTTGTATGCCGCCGTATGGCTGCATCAAGGCGATTGTATATAGTCCAGTCGGTGCGTCGTTTAGAGCGCTGTGCCCGTCTATAAGCGCGCCGTCGACATGCGCGGAGCCGCAAAAGCTTTAGATCGGGATTTGGTTTGCCGATATTCCGTCTTCGTTGTACTGTAGCTTTTTGTAAGCACTCACTCATAAGTTTAAATAGGCTGTCTTGAGATGGTGCCTCTGAGATCAGCTGTCGGAACTTGTCCCAGTTAGTAACTGTATAAACGACATCCTGGCGACCCGCAGTATGTGTTGGCGTTAACCAAATGGGTAGGTGATCTGAGCCCCACGGGTCGGGTTCACATGACCAGGCTAAGCACACATCTCTCGTTGTTATCGCAAGGTCTATAGTGGAATGCTACTTTCCTCTACCAATAAAAGTAGGTGAACCGTCATTCAGTATTTGGAGATCGTTCTTGATAATGAACTCGTTAATCTCTGCTCCACGATTGTCTTGGGGACGGCCACACCATCGTGGATGGTGGGCATTAAAGTCTCCGCATAACACAAGCGACGCACCACACCGAGACACTAAGCACTCAAGTAGCGAGGTATCGGAAGAACGTGTAGGCCTGTTGTATATGCTTGCCACCGTCGTATACACACCTCTGAGGCTCACAGTAACAGCTACACACTCAAACTCATCGTCACAGATGCCGTCTGTGTCAATAACCGCGAAGTCCAAGTCAGCACGAACGTACACTGATGCTTTTGAAGCATTGCGCGTATGTGCCGCCTCCACACACTGGAAAGAGCCACAAGCTAGTTCCGCGCATCGAGTGTTACTGTGGACACCCACGAAGCCTGGCAATCGATATTCGTCTTTCCTTACGTTGGTTTCCTGAAGCGCTATAACGTCTGGTGGAGTCTTCATAGCGACTAGTCGAAGGGCTAAATCAGTGTGCCGCGGTCGCATCGACCTGACATTTCACTGCAGCACAGAGGGGCGAGGCTGCTGACAACTGTTAGAATTGTTTCCGGTAAAATGTCTAGCGAAGGCCGTCGAGGACAGGAACGAGTGCCTCCAAAAGTTGCTCTGCTGCTGACGCTGCTGGTGTCTGGCGACCGGCGATTAGAGATCTGATGACGTTGACAAGCATCTTTAGAAGATTGACAAGTTGCACATTGTCGTTGGCTGATACCGGTTTAGGTACTGTGTTTGCAGTGCTTTCCACTGTGGTCGAAGTCTTTGTAGATACTTGTTCCGGTGGTTTCGATGGAAGCGCTGGCCACGATGTGTCTGAGAGGCAGAAGGTCCGCCCCCCTGCTTTCTGATGTGTTGTTTCTTTGTCACTCTTTGAACGCGCTACTTTTCCAGTCGCTGGGGCCGCACTACGGCGACGGGAGCTCTCATCTCCTGCTGCCTTCTTTATGGCTTTTTCTTTTAGTGCCTTTAGTTCATTCTTCAATGAGGGACATCCTTTATCCGTTGCCAAATGTTCACCATTACAGTTAGGGCACCGATATGCCTGACTTTCACAGGAATCTACATGGTGATTCCCACCGCATTTGGCACAGACTAGATCTCTGGTGCAAAAGCCCTGAACATGACCAATCTTGAAACATTTATGGCATTGCAAAGGCCGTGGTACGAAAGGTCGAACAGGATAGCGCACAAGTCCAGCCTTTATATGACTAGGCAGCTTTCCAGAGGCGAAAAGTATCTTCATGCACTTTGACGTGCCCAGCCTTCGAACGCTAATTATTTTGCATGGTGGCGTGCAAACGATCATGTTCTTAAAAACGTCGTCTTTGAGATCCAAGTCCACATCAGATACGACACCAGCCACTATATTTGTACCCTGTGGTATGTGGGGACGTGTGCGAACCCCACAGATTTCAGACAAACCAAGTAGAGTTTGCACCATCTTATCATCAGTCGTGTCAACGGCAATGACATTTTTCCAGGGGTTCACGCGAACCTCTTGGATTAGTCCAGGGGCAAGTTTGAAGAAGAAATCATTAAGTTTCTGTCGAGAGATAGCATTCAGGCTTACCATCGCGTCGATGGGAATGAAAGCTACTGTCGTAGTCTTGATGGTGCTGTATATGATAGTCCCTTCACTTGAGGACGACGCCGGAGACAACCGTCGTGGGCGACGGTGCTTGACAGGTATGAAAGCATCCGAATCTTCCGATCTTGAGTCAGAAAGCTCGGAATCAGTAGCGTCGGATCCTACTGCCGAACTGAGCCGCTTCCGAGCCGCGGGCGGTCTATGCTGACCGCCAGACGCGTCCAAGACCATATCTTCCATGGCAGGCTCCGCGGGGAGGATCTCCCAGCAGAGTAGAAGACTTCAGGGTTCAGCACAAACGTCGTCGCCTGTTACTGATGCACGAAAATAATGTAAACAGAGAAAAACTGCAGCACCAGAAGAAAACCAGCAACCGAGCACAGTAACTTCGTCGTCCTCTATATCTCTCTTAGGCTCAGATATAAATGTTCAAGACATTCAAATGCGCTTGAGAAATGGGGCACAGTACCTTTGGTTCAGTACAAATATGTACAAGGGAAGTTTGTCTTTCTACTGCTCTTACACACTATACTTGGATTCCTGGAAATGTTCTGCGTGACTTTTGAATACTGAGCCCTTGTCTAAGTGCTTAGATTGAGGTTAATCAGTCTTCTCAGAAGGATTTTGTGTATATTGCATTTTTGTCAATGTGTCTTATTGACTGGAAATGGAAAAACCTCGCCGAGGTATTTTCCCATACTCAGATGAGCTGAACACCTTCCTCGTAACTATTACTTTTCAGCTACCGCAAAAATATTCTGAAAAATAACCTAATACTTCTATAAAATAGAAGAAAAATTGAAATACCACATCCGTCAGTTATCTTTTTCTTCCCACACAAATCTTTTTTTTTTTTCTTTCGCAGTTAAATGTGTAATTTCTTTTCCTGCGCAAGTACCAAAAAAGAAAAGAATGAATAATTTTCGACTACTTCGGAGCTGCTGCTGTTTGCTTGAGATTAGCTTTGTTTGTTTCATGTAAAACGGTATATTGCAGAGAAATATATATGTTTGGATTTGACAAATGCGGTATATTAAGAGCATTGTTCAATATTTAGTGCTTTATCTAGAAACTTCCTCGCCGACCGTGCGTAATGAAACCGGCAACGGCTTTACATCAATGCGGTAAACTTAAGCCTGTAACTCTGCAACCATTTTTTATTCCCTCTTCACAACACTCGACATGTTGAAAAAGAAAAGTTTATGCACTACTGAAAGAAAGGCAAGCATGATGGAATAGAGCTCGTAAATCAGAGCCGCCATGTTTCACGTCTGCAAATGTCTTAAAAATCTCGGCGTTATACGTATGAATTTACCAAGGAAAGTACTGGTTCCAAGTGTGTATGCAAAAAGTGGCATCTTTCAAATATGATAGCCTGATTTCGAAGCCGTTGTGACATCTAACTATTTGGCATTATATGCCTACAGCGCAGAGAAATTATAAAGAAAACGCCAGCACCAAATGTTTGTTTTGACGTGTGACCACTTGACATCAAGCTCTGTTGGTCTTAGACACCACGCATGTATAGTTAGCAAGCGAATGTTTGCTGCAATTTATACTGCCAGTACCGTATGTGCTCGTCCTATACTATGATACCATGAGAAAAGAAGGGTAACCAAGGGGCTCAATTTTGTTAATCATAGGCACATTCATAATCATAAGCACTGCGTGTGTCACCAGTAGACACTCATGTAAATGCTCGAGAAAATATCTTGAGTGGTTTACCACGGTTTTATGCCTACCAAGCTACTATATTTGTAATTATTTTTTCAGCAAAATACAATGATATGCAATAGGCCAATCTGGTTTGCGAAGGCCGCGAGAGAGAGCAAGGTTCAATGAAATAAATAGCAGTGAGGCGGACCGGAGAAGCTTGTCTCTAGCCGGTTACTCTGCGTTTAAATAAAGAGCAAGGGAAAATACCATAAAGTAGAGGAGGGTGGGGCGATTTACTTTCAGCTGCCATAATTATCGCTAAAAACCCTTTGCGGCTGTGCATGCCATTAGTATGACAAGAAAAAGAAACCACAAAAGAAGGAACTAGAGGCAGTCATCTCACTTTCATTGGAAAAAAATACAGTGAAAAAAGGGTGTGTCATGGTACCAAGCTATGCGGCATGCGGTGTACGATCTGCCCAAACGTTATTCATTATTGTTCCTTTGAGTATCTCGCCTTTACACTATTATTGAGAGAGGAAATACATTGAATGCCTTGCAATCCAATTATATGCACCTGAGCATGCCGTAGCCGCGTTCTGCAACCTCCAAAACTATTTAGGGTTAACATTAAGCCAGCCAGGCGAGAACATCGATTTTAAGTTGCCTCATAGAGACGGGAGAAGGCTGGTAACAGTAATGCCAGGAAGTATAACCGATATATTTACTTGGAAACGTGCCACGTGCTTACCCAGGAAGCAACTTCCTTGCTATAGAACTAGGTAGCCACCAACATCTTGCTCCGACGGTCATTAGTCACAGCCTAGGTAGCGGGTTTGTGCGATTCTAGCTCGCTAATAACTGAGCACGTAAGAGTGCCGGGAACTTTATTGTGGAGGATTTGTTGTCGATATCTTTGTTCTCCTCCTGTGGGCGCTGGTCTGAATCCGATGAGACCATTTATCAGGATGCTGCCTTAGCTCTAGCCATAGGCGGAGGGTTTCTGCACGCGTTGTGCTCACGTTCGATCGTTCTGCCACTAGCTAGCTACAGATTATTGCCGAGAATTTGTGTTATTATGATCCTTTATTCCAATTCAAGTATACTTGATTAGTATTAGTTGCGCTTGTAGACGTTATAAAGGTGCCAACAATAATGATGTCGTACAAGTTTATGTTGAGTGATGTGTATGGGTATACAACGATTATTTGGATGATTAAAAGGGCGAAGGTGGTTCAGGTTTGTTGTGTAGTAGGCTTTTTGGAGTAGTCGAATTATTAACGCGACAGCGTTAAGGGCCCAGTGCGGCAGAAAATCTGGTGTCCGCGTGATAGCCGGTGCTGGGGCTACGTGCATGAGGGAAAATTGCCCTATATATTCTACGCGGTACTTAAGTTCTTCATCACTGAAGTTGTTCATACCTTGTCTTGCATCCTTTACAATGTTATTCCTCGCAATTTTGAGAATGTCAGCCCACGAACAAATGTCATGAACAAAATATCGACAGCGCATGTCCTATGTGTTAAGTCTTCTCAGACCGAAATATTAGAAGCGCGAAACAATAACAGAATAGCGGCCCTCGCAAGAGGTCGCGTTTCTACCAGGAAGCTCCGTGCATAGCGTTCGCCGCCGGCGTTTCCCAGTAAAGCTGCAGTTACCTGAAGGCAGGAAGGAAGGCAGGAAGGAACGAAACTATTTTTGAAAATGAAAATTAGGCGAGCGTGGTTGGGCCTTTAGTCCAGGGCTCCACTGGCGCGAGCGGCTCGCTGGGCTTGGTCCAGGAGAGCCACTTTGCTCTCCTTTCCCTCGCCCGCAAGCCATGCCTCGCACTGCCAATTTACCATGAATGGGTGTGCATTTATGTATGGGCTAGTAATATGTGAATGCCTTTTCTGGCACTTCCTTCCGATATGTCGTAGTGTGGGTTTGTTAGAACGCCATGGACAGACACAAAGAAACCTAGTTGGGTTTATTTGACTGAGTTGATGGCTGTTTGGGGGAAGCTCTTCGTTTGAATTCGTCATTAGACTGCTGTTTGTTAAGTGTTTGTGGGGATGACCGTACACTTTTCATTCCTCCCGTTGTTGTAGAAGAATGTCACGAGTGCTTGGAAGACGTCCCGCGCTCGGCTCGGCCACAGCTCGGTTGTTGAATGCTGCAGTTGCCGGTAAGCGTGAGAAGCAGTCAGCGATCTTCGAGTGCAACCGCGTTCCACTCGCTCGATGTCCTCCTCGCCCGCCGCTCCATACAGCGTGGAGCCATTCTTCGACGAAGCTCTCGCCGCCAAAACCGACTTGCCGTGTCCAGCTCGCGTGTCGAGACGTGAACGCTTGCCGCGTTTTGACGGCGTCCCTCGGAGCGGCGGTCGAGGAGGACATGGAAGGCACCCTAGCCCCCGTAACCTGACGAACCTGATGTCGCCATCCTCCGCCGACGCTGGCTGAAGCGCATGCTGCGTCGGACTAGCGGCATTAAGCGTCCTCCAATTTTTTCTCATATTGTTTAAACCACGAACGTTTGGGTTCAGCACTCTGCCTCTTCTAGAGCATTTCTTTTATTCTCACGTCAACGTAGGCTGCAGGAGCCTACATTTTGTAACAATCACACATTTCAGTTACGTACACAAATATTTATGTTTATATTTGCCATTATTGCTTGTAATAGACGTTATATGAAAGGTGTGTTGTGGTAGTTATGTGGCGAGGAATGGGGGGCGTGCTGAAACTAATTTGAGGATGGAATTGTGCGGAGGTAAGATTGGAGCATGACATTATGAATAATTTTTAGTGCCCAAACAAGGACTATGCTCTCTTATGCTGCATGCACAAAAATATTACGCTGAAGCAATGACTGGTGGAAATGCTGGAGCTAAAACAGGTTCAGTGTATTGTCATCATAGCGTAGTGATCACAGCATTCGTATGCTCTTCGTAGCAATTGGATAACAAAAAAAAAGTTCCAGTTTCGCCTGAAATGCGAAGCATCGATTGCGATAGCAAATTAGTAGGCAGGCATAGTAGGCATACGAAATAAGGATAGTAGGTTTATCGGCCGTATAAAGTTGGAAACATTCGCTAACTGAATTAATAAGCACGGTGTCAGCGCACAAGCATACATGAACATACATTCGATGAGTGCGAACACTGGCTGTCAAAAGGCTGGACGCTGGTGCGAGCGGACGCGGCAGCAGCAGCGAGTGAAGTGACCTTCGTGCGATCGGTCGCTTCAACGCAAGAGTGGCGAGAACACGCACGCACAAAGGTGCGAGCCGTCTGCAGATCCCTTTCAAGGTGCGGCGCACGCGACCACAAGCGGCCATGCAAAGTAGGCACTTTTTGGCGGAGTCGAAGCCACCGCCCCTCTCCCGCGCTCCCTCCCCGCTGTCCTTCATATATGGCGCGCAAGATTTAGCCGCGGTCGTCAGTTCCCTTTGCGCCCAGTCGCGAAATGCGCAGTTGCTGCCGGAGCACAACGACGGGGCACACCCCCCTTCCTCCTCTCTTCCTCCCTTCCTTCCATCCCCACAGGGTTTTTAGCGCAGCGAAAAACTGCGCATTTGACCCCCCCCCCCCCCCCCCGCTTTTTCCTTCACGCGCACCAGATTGAGCCGCGATTGCCGCCTTTCCTCGCGTGCTTTAAGTCGCACATACAGCGTACGGTCGGCGACGATGTTATCGCCCTTGGTATATGTACAAATTGCTACCGCAATAAATGTTCGAACCACGCAGTGGACTGAATTTTGCTGAACGCAGCGGTTCCATAAAGAAGATAGAATGTCCCAGTGAACGTGAGGCAATCTGTTTTTAATAAAAATAATTACAAATTCACGGTGGAAGATACGATTATAAGTCTGGTTGTGGTCGTTCGTCAGAACTCGCAAGACCGCACTTCGTCGGCCTAGCAATCGTTCATTACACCGTGTTTCTTAAATGTACTTTTTCGAGCAGCTTGACTAACGTTAACTGAAACACTCTATATACTGTCGTGCATTGGCAGGCTTTCTATATCGGTAAGGGATGATTTTCACTCACGCTCGCTAAACTAACCACAGCAGTAACAAATCTTTGGAGAAGTGGATAGCGAAAACTGGTACCTTGTGTGCGCACGGCACAACAAGGTACCAGGAGGAATAGAAAAAGGAAAGACCGAAATAATCAGCGACATGTCTACAGAATTGATAAAGTTATCCAAGCGTCTGTTCCAGTCATTCTACGAAAGAACGCCCTTGTTTTAATTGCGCACTTGATCAACCGTGACGTTCACTTGACTCTTTGTCGTTACATTTCATGACCTATATGTTACAAACTGACGTCTACGCCAGTTTTCCTGTCTTCAGAAATTACGTCCGCTTGAATTCGTTATTTCTTCTAAATATTGCTTTTCTGTGCGAAACCAAGGGACGGTTTTCCTCCCAAATAGTAGGGACCGCTGGCTCTGTCTCACTGCCTTTGGATTCTTATTGCGTTTTTGTACTTTAAGGTGAATTTACAGTGTTTTTGTAGCAACCAACTGTAAAGGGAGGGGAAAATAGTAGGAGTCTTGTGTTAATACAGTTACTTTCTTTACCTAATACAAATTAAGAGAATCTGTATTTGCTAACGGGAACCTGCCCTCCACTTGGTTAATTTCCAAATGCGGCAATTTATGCACCATAAAGTAAATACTGTATTTGCACGATATTTACGTGCACATATATTACCGTCAAACATTAAAAATAATAGCTTGGTGCCGATTCTACCTCGGACATCAAGTAACGAAACCTGAGTCAACGTCTACCGTGTTGAAACGATATTACGGAACATACAAAGGTATACGGACACGCATACAGCTGGATCTCAGTGGCTAGCGACTGTCGGAGTCCGACGACACCTCCTTTTCGCTGTCTGCCAACCACAGAAAGTAATCTTCAGTTCAATTTAATGCATTATAAATGCCAATCTACTGGAGACCCGCACAACCATCATCTGCAAGAAGGGCATCCAATGCACCATGGACCCGCGTTGTGATGTCTTTTGAGTGTCGCTTTCTTCAGACGACCCGCCCGATGGCGGTGTGGCTAGCGATCTTGCGTTGAGAATAAGTTACGTTTGTAACGCGCATGCAAATGTGAACGCAATTTTTGGTTAAATAAAGAGCATGTTATATCGTGCAAATATGGTACTGAGTTGATGCTGAGAACCAAGTAATCGTATAGAAACAGGTAAGCAGCGTACGGGTGCGCTGTGGTTTAAGTGCAAACGTCCATCAAACAAAAAACAAGAAAGACAGTTAGTCAAATATTCACCATAGAGAATGTATATCAACACGAAAAAAAAAAGAAAAGAAAACAGAGCATCTGTTGATAAACAGTTTTACCGGAGCGTCGAGTGGGCCTAATCTAATTGGTGCGACAATTAGTGTGAGCGGCTCCTGACGTGGGCTTGTGGACAGTGTCCTTTGTGGTATTCTGCCCTAACTTAATTATCGCCGTGCCGGAAAGCTCCCATTGGTAATTACTTGAACTTGTTTGCTTCACGTAAGCGCCGAGCGCTGATGTCATAATAACGTTCTCAAAGGGGGGGGGGGGGAATGGCGGTGTGTGTAAACATATAACCCCGAAACCTCGTGTGCTAGACACATGGACGGCAGCCAACACAGTTGTTATACCGAGTCCACAATTTTCCGCCAGCAGAGAGTTTAGTGCAGGAATCTTGCGTGCGCGGTGACCATGTGACCTGGCTTGGACTTGTCCTATACATAGTTCCACTGAGGCCCACAAAGGTGAATCTGTACGGCTTCAAAGCAACCCGTTTGTCCCAACAAGCTCGTTTCATACCACTACAGGCTTGTAACCGCAAGCGGCACACCTTTTTTTTCTTTTTTTGCTCTGTGAGGATTACAGAACTATTTGGACAGTGTGAGAAGGAGACAAAGCTAATGCGTATACCGAGTTTGTCGACCACGTTGCGAAATAATGAACCAGTGTAACAATGAGAGTGTCAAGATAAGGAGGCAATAGGAGAACGTTGCTAAAGGTTGTCCTGTTTGAAGGATAGCTGTAACCTTAGTTTCGCCTATATATGCAGGTCAGCGGAAGCGAAGAATCACTTTGTCTGGTTGGGCTACTTGATGCTTCATATACCATACAATCGTAAAGAAAGCAAAGGGCAAGAAACTACAGCACTTGCTACCTATCAGAGACCACTACCACTTTCTTGCTACCTGCCGTGTTGGTTTTAGCGGCGTTGTACTGCTAAACACGAGGGAGTGGGCCTGAATTTCGCCAGTGGTGCCCGCCTTTCGATGTTGGCAAAATGCAGAAACGTTGGTCTACCATGCATCGGGCGAACGTTAAAGAAACCGCAGAAAGTCAAAATTATTCCGGGGATCCCCATTACGGCGAGCCTCATAATTATATCGTGGTTGTGGCACGTAAAACCCCAAGAATAATGGTTTATCGGCACTTTTCTTGGTAACTATTTACTAACTTGAGAGAAACACTTGTGCATGGAGGTTAAGGTAATAAGAAACGCAGGGTTACCTTGCTTGTTATTAATTAAGATGTGCCGTCGCGGTCTTGGGTGAAACATATTACAGGCGATTTGTTGTCGTCCTAAGAGAGCTTTAGAAAATCGCCCCAGGAACATCGCGCAAATCTATTCTTCGAGATAGACTACTGAAAAACGCGGACATTGCATCCTGAGGAAATCATAGTGCAGGAAAGAAAAGATTCAGCAATGTTTCTCTAGTCAAGTTATCAATTGCTCACTTCAGGACATTATTGCAATTGACAAATAGAAGCCAGTGAGCTGTCGAGGAACATACCCTTAGAATGGGTTTTGAAGCTATAGCCCGAGAATTCAGGTGAGCGCCGTCAAGTTCGTGTCACAAATGCATTATTGCTGCCCATATATTTTTTTTCTAAACAGGTCTTCATGCATTGAAGCTAAATATAAGTGGTACACCAATGCATATTATCGAATACCTTCAGAACCTATAAGTCAAGCTAGTGCCATTCTAAACATTTGCTCCCGGTTAATATAGCTTGCCATCTCACCGGCTAGAATTAGTAAATTACAGCGTGTGTCGTAAAACAATAAGTTAAAGCATTAAATAGCCGACTTAACGAAACACTCTTGAAATTCTCGTGAAAACAATGTCTATCCTAAGGAGTAATCCTGCACAAGGATTAGATTTGCGCTACATGCCGCAAGAAATGTTGTTAACAAAACTGTGTTAGCTGCACAAAAGAAAAGGCATGTTTTTGAACGATGCTCCATTGCTTCGAAGAATCCAAGAAAACGAGGAAAGCGGCGCTCGGCCAACGTCGTCGACAAAGAATAAGTAGCGTCAAGTTGCTGCAGCGTCGGTGGAAGGACGAGCAGGAAGGAGGACGCGGAGTGGAGAGGACATCAGCGCACGCGGCTCCCGATGGCGTCAGTGGTGGCGGCGCGTTCTGGTGTAGTCCAGCGTGTAAGGGGCGATGTCGGAGCAGGTTTGCCGTGATAACCAGGTGGCGCTTGAACGGTGGCCTCGGCGGCTGCGGACCTTCGTTTAAATGCTGCTGGAACGGTGCGACCAACAGTCAAGACATCTAACGCGTGCTGCTTTGACCTGAGCGCCTTGGCGAAGGTGACAGTGTGCGCAAATAACATCGAGGTCGGTGGCGAATGGAGTGGTATCGTAGCACTGTAGAGCCTGGCGGACTGGGAGGACTCGGTGACGTTTTGAGAGTACCTGACGTGGCTGCCGAAGCCGAAGCCGTAGTTGCGGACGAACGTGCGTAGAGTTGTCTTTTAACGGCAGCGAGGTAGTGAGATAGCACTGTCGCTTCAGTGGTGGCTGACGGGAACGCCCGAGGCGCGGCCGTGTGGCCCAGGAGGCGAGACGTCGCAGCGCAGTGCAGGTGAAAGCACAGCGGACACGATGCGGTTGCATCGAATTCTGAGGCTCTTGCGCGCCAAAACCGCGATTTGATTACGAGGCACGCCGTATAGTCGGGGACTCCGGGTCGATGTTTGACATCCGGGGTATCTTTAACGTGCCCACAAGGCACGGCACACGGGCGTTCTTGCATTTCGGCCCCCGCTGAAATGCGGCCGCTGCGGTCGGGATTTGATCCCGCGCCCTCGCGCTTAGCAGCGCAACGCCATAGCCGCTAAGCCACCGCGGCGGGTCATGATGCGCTACCTTTCTTGTTGCGGCGTGATGCCACGGACTTCGTATCCCGCCTCTTGGTTGATGACGTATGTGATGAGCATTTCAAATAGACGTCCGGGAACGGCGGTGGCTGGATGAAGCAGCACAGTGCCGTTTCCTGAGGCGTGAGTGTCATCCATGGAGGCGGCATCAGGGGAACTCGGTTGACTTGGTGATCGGTGGCCAAAGAGTTAATTCTGGAACAACTGTGATCGATGGTCCGTTGTGACCACTGTGGCAGATGTCGCTGCGTTGAGAAACATCTACTCGCTGACTTTGTTCATCTGGGCTCACGTGCTTGCTCCGCACACGGTATTTATGCAGCACTTCTTCGGCGTTAGTGCATCGGCGTAGCCACAAATTCTATAGTTTTACAGTCACATGCATTGTGCTTCTACGCGGGTAAATATAATATGTCCTGGTGTTGCAGTTTAGAATTCTTCACCTCTTAGTATTAAGGACCTTCCGACTGCTATCTTGCATGTCCCTAAATTAAAAAAAAAATACATTACTGCCATCGCCACTTGCCAGGCTCCCTGACATTCTGCGCCCTGCATGAAACGGGCACTTACTTCAGCGCTCAATGTCTTCGTTCGTATCTAAGCTTCCCTTGGCTGTACACCTCGGCTACTTGTGGAATCGTGTTCTGAATATCCTCAATATGAGCGCTAATGTATGCACAGTGATTCCGTCTACGGAATCCAGGATCCACAAAGATCTCGATGGCTGTAGCAGGAACTATCGCGTTTTGTGAAACAGCCATTTTTCTTCCGCTTTCACGTGCTGCTCATTTATGCTTATAATACGAGTAAAGTGAATGCATTCTAATTTGTAAGCAACGTCCCTTCGTTATCCCTGTCATCTGTTGAAGCATTGTTATTCCAAAAATTTTTCCAAAGAAATATTACGAGAACCGCACGTGACGTGTGAAGATTCTCGTCGATGGTCGGCTGCTACACGCTTGTGAAATCTCACAGTACGTCGTCGGTGATGTCCGAGGCATTTCTTACGCGGGACTAAGTCCACGTAACATGGTCATGGGGCAGTGAGGCACCCGAGGTACGCACCAGCAATCACTCCAGCATTTCGTAGGCGCCCTCACGTGACTTCCGGCCATTGACTCGTTTTCGTGGACTAGCTCCTGTCAGTTTGCAGCTTGGCGTATTGCGCACCACGTTTGCGGACTGTGTTAGTCAACGCAACTTCTCTTTCGCGTCATCCGTTTGGCCCAGGTGATAGTCGTTATCGCACATACTCATCACAAATAAAGTCTACCGCGGTGTCTTTAAGTTCAGCACGAACGGCGAAGCAATCGCGGAAGCGAGCTTTCAGTGAGAGTCAACAGTTGCGCCACCCTGGTTCTAGAGTTACACAACCAAACGGTGCAATGCCGCCATGATGCCGTTTTCCCTTTTCGTGTCCTATTCCCTCCCATTATATTGCACTGTTCTCGGATGTGTTACTAAAATCAAGCCGAGACTTGCTATTTTTGCACACCGAAATGGTAGTAACGTACGTTCGAAGAACGCTTGGGAAGTTCGCTCGTTCTGAATGGGAAAAAACTACGAAAATACCAACGCTTTCTCTGCCATTTTTCTCTTTGTCCCGTAGTGGCTCGACGGCAAGTGCAGTTGTGTGAAAGAAAGCTGTATAAGACGAGGCGGAATTCTGCACCTGTGGTTATGAAAACGAAGGAAAGTACAACTTATATTTCGATTTTTACGGCAAAAATATTTATGTCGTATTTCTCTGTGCTCATCTGTTTAGACAAAGTTATGTGCCTTTGGGGAGAAAGTATCTCAAAATAATTTCATGTTCTCTTTTTTTTGCATTCCTTGGGGAAAATTTGTGTTTCTAGGGAATCCTGTATCATTGGCTTTATCTTCTGTAAATTTAATCTTAAACGGGATAGAGAGAGAAAGATATATATCATCATCATCATCATCATCATCATCATCATCATCATCATCATCATCATCAGCCTAGTTACGCCCACTGCAGGGCAAAGGCCTCTCCCATACTTCTCCAACTTCCCCGGTCATGTACTAATTGTGGCCATGTTGTCCCTGCAAACGTCTTAATGTCATCCGCCCACCTAACTTTCTGCCGCCCCCTACTACGCTTTCCTTCCCTTGGAATCCAGTCCGTAACCCTTAATGACCATCGGTTATCTTCCCTCCTCATTACATGTCCGGCCCATGCCCATTTCTTTTTCTTGATTTCAACTAAGATGTCATTTACCCCCGTTTGTTCCCTCACCCAATCTGCTCTTTTCTTATCCCTTAACGTTACACCTATCATTCTTCTTTCCATGGCTTGTTGCGTCGTCCTCAATATCAGCAGAACCCTTTTCGTAAGCCTCCAGGTTTCTGCCCCGTAGGTGAGTACTGGTAAGACACAGCTGTTATACACTTTCCTCTTGAGGGATAGTGGCAACCTGCTGTTCATGATTTGAGAATGCCTGCCAAACGCACCCCAGCCCATTCTTATTCTTCTGGTTATTTCAGTCTCATGATCCGGATCCGTGGTCACTACCTGCGCTAAGTAGATGTATTCCCTTACCACTTCCAGTGCCTCGCTACCTATCGTAAACTGCTGTTCTCTTCCGAGACTGTTAAACATTACTTTAGTTTTCTGTAGATTAATTTTCAGACCCACCCTTCTGCTTTGCCTCTCCAGGTCAGTGAGCATGCATTGCAATTGGTCTCCTGAGTTACTAAGCAAGGCAATATCATCAGCGAATCGCAAGTTGCTAAGGTATTCTCCATCAACTTTTATCCCCAATTCTTCCCACTCCAGGTCTCTGAATACCTCCTGTAAACACGCCGTGAATAGCATTGGAGATATCGTATCTCCCTGTCTGACGCCTTTATTTATTGGGATTTTGTTGCTTTCTTTGTGGAGGATTACGGTGGCTGTGGAACCGCTATAGATAGCTTCCAGTATCTTTACATATGGCTCATCTACACCCTGATTCCGTAGTGCCTCCATCACTGCTGAGGTTTCGGCTGAATCAAATGCTTTTTCGTAATCAATGAAGGCTATATATAAGGGTTGGTTATATTCCGCACATTTCTCTATCACCTGATTGATAGTGTGAATATGGTCTATTGTTGAGTAGCCTTTACGGAATCCTGCCTGGTCCTTTGGTTGACAGAAGTCTAAGGTATTCCTGACTCTATTTGCGATTACCTTAGTAAATACTTTGTAGGCAACGGACACTAAGCTGATCGGTCTATAATTTTTCAAGTCTTTGGCGTCCCCTTTCTTATGGATTAGGATTATGTTAGCGTTCTTCCTAGATTCCGGTACGTTCGAGGTCATGAGGCATTGTGTATATAGGGCGGCCAATCTTTTTAGGACAGTGTTCCCACCATCCTTCAACAAATCTGCTGTTACCTGATCCTCCCCAGCTGCCTTCCCCCTTTGCATAGCTCCCAAGGCGTTCTTTACCTCTTCCGGTGTTACTTGTAGGATTTCAAGTTCCTCTAGACTATTTTCTCTCACCTTATCGTCGTGGGTGTTACTGGTACTGTATAAATCTCTATAAAACTCTTCAGCCACTTGAACTATCTCATCCATATTAGTAACGATATTGCCGGCTTTGTCTCTTAACGCACACATCTGATTCTTGCCTATTCCTAGTTTCTTCTTTACTGCTTTTAGGCTTCCTCCGTTCCTGAGAGCCTGTTCAATTCTATCCATATTATAGTTCCTTATGTCCGCTGTCTTACGCTTGTTGATTAACTTAGAAAGTTCTGCCAGTTCTATTCTAGCTGTAGGGTTAGAGGCGTTCATACATTGGCGTTTCTTGATCAGATCTTTCGTCTCCTGCGATAGCTTACTGGTTTCCTGTTTAACGGCGTTACCACCGACTTCTATTGCGCATTCCTTAATGATGCCCATAAGATTGTCGTTCATTGCTTCAACACTATGGTCCTCTTCCTGGGTTAAAGCCGAATACCTGTTCTGTAGCTTGACCCGGAATTCCTCTAATTTCCCTCTTACCGCTAACTCTTTGATTGGTTTCTTATGTACGAGTTTCTTCTGTTCCCTCCTCAAGTCAAGGCTAATTCGAGTTCTTACCATCCTATGGTCACTGCAGCGCACCTTGCCGAGCAGGTCTACATCTTGTATGATGCCAGTGTTCGCGCAGAGTATACAGTCGATTTCATTTCTAGTCTCACCATTCGGGCTCCTCCACGTCCACTTTCGGCTAACCTGCTTGCGGAAAAAGGTATTCACTATCCGCATATTATTCTGTTCTGCAAACTCTACTAATAACTCTCCTCTGCTCTTCCTAGAGCCTATGCCATATTCCCCACTGACTTGTCTCCGGCCTGCTTCTTGCCTACCCTGGCATTGAAATCGCCCATCAGTATACTGTATTTTGTTTCAACTTTACCCATCGCCGATTCCACGTCTTCATAGAAGCTTTCGACTTCCTGGTCATCATGACTAGATGTAGGGGCGTAGACCTGTACAACCTTCATTTTGTACCTCTTATTAAGTTTCACAACAAGACATGCCACCCTCTCGTTAATCCTATAGCATTCCTGTATGTTACCAGCTATGTTCTTATTAATCAGGAATCCGACTCCTAGTTCTCGTCTCTCTGCTAAGCCCCGGTAGCACAAGACGTGCCCGCTTTTTAGCACTGTATATGCTTCTTTTGGCCTCCTAACTTCACTGAGCCCTTTTATATCCCATTTACTGCCCTCTAACTCCTCCAATAGCACTGCTAGACTCGCCTCACTAGATAACGTTCTAGCGTTAAACGTTGCCAGGTTCATATTCCAATGGCGGCCAGTCCGGAGCCAGGGATTCTTAGCACCCTCTGCAGCGTCGCAGGTCTGACCATCGCCGTGGTCAGTTGCTTCGCAGCTGCTGGGGACTGAGGGCCGGGGTTTGATTGTTGTGTTCATATAGGAGGTTGTGGCCAAGTACTGCACAAGGGTGGCCAATCCTGCTCTGGTGAGAGAGTGCGTTACCGGTTCTGGTCACCGGGATCAGGCCGCACTCCAGGCCTGTTTGTGCAATTTTCTCAACACACGGTTGTTGTTTTTTCTGGTATTTTCCGGTGGAGAATTGTGCGGCCCGGGATTTGAATCACGGTCCTCTTGCACGGGAGGTGGATACTGTACCGTCCCCGCAGGAGTTAAATTTAAAAATAAATTGTGGGATTTTACGTGACAAAACCACTTTCTGATTATGAGGCACGCCGTAGTGGAGGACTCCGGAAATTTCGACCACCTGGGGTTCTTTAACGTACACCTAAATCTAAGTACACGGGTGTTTTCGCATTTCGCCCCCATCGAAATGCGGCCGCCGTGGCCGGGATCCGATCCCGCGACCTCGTGCTCAGCAGTCTAACACCATAGCCACTGAGTAACCACGGCGGGTCCCGCAGGAGTTGTACGCCTCATTTAATATACAGTGGTGCCCTATTTGATCAGTCAAGGTGGACCAATCTGAGCTCGGTTATACCGCACGGATGGCACTCGGCTAGAGAACCTGGTATTTATGACCTGCACATGTGAGGCCATACATATTTGAAGATATATATCTTTCTTTTTTTTTATTTTAGGAGGGTTCCCGTACAGTGATAAAATAAAGGAAAAGACATTAAAAGAAAGAAAAAAAAGAGAAAGCAAAAGGGGCGAAAATAAGGAACATAAGAGGTGATTTGAACTAGCTCAGTCGAAATAGCTCAGTCGGTTGGTTCGTCAGGCCCCAGGCTACTTTGTAGCGCCACAACTCCTGCTCCAAGCCTCACACCTACGTGGAAAGGGACTCATGTTGTCCTTCCAATGTGGAAAGGGACTCATGTATGCCTTCCAACCGAGTGGTTGGAAGGCATACTTTCTTGGAAAAATGGCTGCCCGAGGAGAAGACCCAACTCGAGCGGCTTTAGAGACAAGGAAAACTGCCTTAAAATATTTAGACTTGAGGGAAAGCTTCGTTAACAAACTATAACACGGCAATCAGCACTCGAATACGACGAGAGAAATTATTGAGACGTGGAAAATTCCCTTGAAATAAATCTGGTTTGCGAGACAAATGCTTGTATGTATTGAACCTCTTAAAAAATGAGGGGAAATTTGCGCTCACCGAGAGGGCATCGTCCGTACGAGACCACCACCAGGCACCTTACTGAGACGTGGAGAGTTTTGCGGCCGGAACAAAGCCTCCCGTCGCCGCCGGCCAAGAGGGGGAAACGCGCTTTCCGATCGCTCAAGGTTGCGCGGACATAGTATAACTCTAGCGTCTAGGAGAAGCTTAACCAGGTGCGATGGCGGCACGCATAGCGTGGGAAGCTAGCCGCCAGAATAACAATCTCAAGGACTGCTGCTGACGAGGGCGAAATACCTTCATGTAATTATAACAACCCTTATAGGACTACTTTCGAAAGAAAAAAGGAAACGGCCCAGAGGGCTATACTACGAGAGCTATGACTGAAGGAAGGAAAGGAAAGCAAAAACTGCAGCGCCGTGGTTTTAAAGCACACCCGTGGTAGAGAAACGGAAGGCGATATAAGAATGCGTAGCCATGATACGCACACGACAAACTGCCTTAAAATATTTAGACTTGAGGGAAAGCTTCGGTAACAAACAATAGCACAGCAATCAGCACTCGAATATAATTATAACCCTAATAATAATAGTAAATATTCATCTCATCTATGGGATCTAATGCGCGCGCTGTTGCTTTGTCTCTGCGTGTAGTAGTTAAGAGAGCCAGTTTAAGGGCGGAGAAGAAGGAAGGAAAGGAAAGTCTGAAGCAAAATTGCAGCGCCGTGGTTTTAAAGCGCACCCGTGGTAGAGAAACGGAAGGCGATATAAGCGTGCGTGGCCATGATACGCACGCGACAAACTGCCTTAAAATATTTAGACTTGAGGGAAAGCTTCGTTAACAAACGATAGCACGGCAATCAGCACTCGAATATAATTATAACCCTAATAATAATTGTAAATATTCATCTCATCTATGGGATCTAATGCGCGCGCTGTTGCTTTGTCTCTGCGTGTAGTAGTTGAGAGAGCCAGTTTAAGGGAGGCGAAGAAGGAAGGAAAGGAAAGTCTCTGAAGCAAAATTGCAGCGCCGTGGTTTTAAAGCGCACCCGTGGTAGAGAAACGGAAGGCGATATAAGCGTGCGTAGCCATGATACGCACACGACAAACTGCCTTAAAATATTTAGACTTGAGGGAAAGCTTCGGTAACAAACAATAGCACAACAATCAGCACTCGAATATAATTATAACCCTAATAATAATTGTAAATATTCATCTCATCTATGGGATCTAATGCGCGCGCTGTTGCTTTGTCTCTGCGTGTAGTAGTTAAGAGAGCCAGTTTAAGGGCGGAGAAGAAGGAAGGAAAGGAAAGTCTGAAGCAAAATTGCAGCGCCGTGGTTTTAAAGCGCACCCGTGGTAGAGAAACGGAAGGCGATATAAGCGTGCGTGGCCATGATACGCACACGACAAACTGCCTTAAAATATTTAGACTTGAGGGAAAGCTTCGTTAACAAACGATAGCACGGCAATCAGCACTCGAATATATCTCGAACACATCTCGCCCGTCTCTGTGTTTTTCTGGACTTCTTACTGCACCTGTGGGGTCTACCGCCCCCTCCATCGCGGTGATGGATGTACAACACCCCGAGGATCCTCCCGGTTCCCGTTCACCCGCGGACATCGGTTCGAGGAAGCGAGGAAATACGTCGAGTGGTAGCGAGGACACAGAGCTGTACTGCGCATCAGGTGACGAGTCCCCGGAAGACAGCTTTCGACTTGTCCAGTACCGCAAGGCCAAACGAAGAATTATCAACTCATCTTCGGCGTCCAGCTCGAACACTGTGAAAACAGCTCCTCAGCGATGGCCTCACTCCATCCTTTTTGTGCCACGGAACGCTACCGACAACCTGCGCGTCCTCAACAGGCAAGCTCTCTCCGTGTATCTAGAAAACACCGTGCCAAATGAGATCAAGGATGTTAGGATAAACACTAGGCGACACATCCTGGCAATCGATGTGATGAACCCGAGTGCACTGACCATACTACAACATGTAACGCAGCTGGGAAACATCAAGGTCCGATCCATCGTGCCAACGAATGGTGCCACAATAACAGGAGTCATCTATGACATTGACAATGAAATATCTAATGCAGACCTCCCAATTCTCATAAAACCAGCAAGCGAACACAACGTGATTGTGCATGTTGGTCGCCTCGGCAACACACGTTGTGTGAGGATAACCTTCAAAGGCGACTGCCTTCCACCCTACGTGAAGGTCGGCCACTTTCGCCACCAGGTTCGACCATTTATTCCAAGACCAATGCAATGCTTCAATTGTCAGAAGATTGGACATGTGAAGGGTGTTTGCAGAAATTCGGCCGTGTGCCCTCGATGTGCCGAACCCCACTCAGAAGACAACTGCAGCGCAACCACGTTGAAGTGTCCTAACTGTCAAGGTGATCACTGCGCCTCTTCCAAAGACTGTCCCCAGATCAAGAAAGAGATCACCATTCTTAAACAAATGGTGAGAGACAACTCTACCCACAAAGAGGCCGCTGTGAAAGTACGGCGAAGACGACGTCACCGACGAAGGTCTTCACGGCGGAAAACATCAAGCTTTCAGGAAAAGTCACCTCGTCAAGCATCATCATCAGCGGACGTTTCCAGCACACCGAACACCGATGTTGGAAGGGAGAAAACTGCCAGATCTCTCTCCACAAAGGAATGGCCGCCACTTCCGCGTACACGACCGCCAGAAGAGCCGCAGAAGAAGCCGCCTCCAGTACAGCAAGGTGCTGTATCCGACGAGTCGCGGAAAACGGATGAGCAAGTGATAGCACTTATCAGGCCTTTAATGAATGCCATTCGCGTGCTGCTAAGCAACATGCACACACCGTCTGCCAGAAGTGCGCTTCAAGTACTGGACGCTCTGAGTCCGGTGCTTGCAACCCTTGAGTAGATCATGGCTCCACAGCCACGGTCTTTTAGGGAAGAGGTCCGACAAGCAGCTATTTTTCAGTGGAATGCCCGCGGACACACAGCGCGCCTTTCGGATTTCCGTCGCTTCGTGTACGCCAATATGTTTCCCATTATCGTCATTTGCGAGCCGAACTTATCGAGCAAAATCAGGCTTTCTGGATATGAATCATTTATGTCGTCAGCTGTTTATGAAAACAGTAAGGTTTTGGTGTTTATTCGCCGTGACCTCACCTACACTCATCAGCCTGTACCACCTAATGACAGTAATCAATATATATGCCTAAACGTAAGGAAAAAGAATCTGGCCTTTACTTTTGTTGGCGCCTACATAACTCCGTCAAGTCGATTTGATTACAAAAGACGACGAGACATGCTTTCCTAACTTCCAATCCCTGGGTCATCATTGGAGATTTCAACGCCCATCATACCCTCTGGGGAAGTCCGATCATCAACGCAAGAGGCAGAGCTCTGGTATCTTTCGCCTCCAGTAATGAACTTTGGCTGCTGAATGACGGAAGTCCTACGTTCTTACGTGGTTCCACGTACAGCAGCTGTCTTGACTTGGCTTTCGTCTCACGAAGCCTAGTCAGACGTGCAGGGTGGTTTGCGGACATAGAGACGCACGAAAGCGACCATATCCCCACGTACATCAAGATTAGAGGATTGACCGCCTCCAAAATACGGGATACGATACAAAGAGTGGACTGGCCTAAATTTCAGTCTATTATGGAAGAACGCTGCGACACCAATCCATCTTTCGACTTGGAAGAGGCAATCAAGAGCGTGGTGCAAGACACTATGCGTACTCTAACATGCTCCTCGAAACTTAATGATTTTGATGTGGAACTAGAACGACTTCGAGCAATCCGACGACGTGCTGAACGAAGATACCGACGTACGAAAACAATGGACGATCTACGGACCGCTAGGCGCACGCAAAAGAAGATACAGCGCCGGTTAGACAAGCTCGAATCGCAACGTTGGGCTGCTTTCTGTGAGTCGCTAGATCCACGCAAGCCTTTATCGCAACTATGGAGAACGGTGCGCGGACTGCGGACACTTCCCGTACAGCGATTCCCATTCAAGGCGCTTGCCCTCTCTCAAAAGAGATCGGAGATTGCCGTGGCAGAGGATTTCTGCGCCAGATTATCCGGCCAACTCACAGCTACCAACATTCCATCGCCTTCGAGCAGCTGTCCGCCACCACGTGATCACCGGTTGGATCTACCATTCTCGATCCACGAACTTAAGGCAGCATTAGCTTTGTGTAGCCACACATCAGCGCCGGGACCTGACGGAATTTCCTACCGAGCTCTGTGTCACCTGGGGGAGCGAGCGAGAGGAGTTCTTCTTGAGGTGTACAATGAATCTTGGAGAAATGGCGCGCTACCAACAACCTGGAAGACAAGTCGCCTTGTTCCACTACTGAAGCCTGGCAAGTCGCCGTTGGAGCTCTCATCATATCGCCCGATCGCTTTGGCGAGCTGTGTGGGCAAAGTAATGGAGAGGATGGTCCTAGGACGCCTGGAGTGGTACTTGGAGTACCAAAACACCTACCCAGATGCCATGGCGGGCTTCCGACGTGGTCGGTCATCGATCGATAACGTCGTCGACCTGGTGACCTACATTCAACATGAGAAATGCCGTAAGCGTCTCTGCGCATCCTTATTCCTCGACGTTAAAGGGGCATATGACAACGTTACGCATGAAGCCATCCTCTCTGCTCTCGCAGAGGTAGGAGTGGGTGGTCGGATGTTTCAATGGATACGGAGCTATCTATCCATGCGATCCTTCTTTGTAAGCACCGAGGAAGGCCATACTTCTCTACATTATAGCTACCGTGGCGTCCCCCAGGGCGGTGTACTTAGCCCCGTGTTATTTAATCTAACACTAATTGCTCTCCTTGAGCACGTGCCAACCACAGTCAGGCTATCAATGTACGCGGATGACATCTGCATATGGACATCTGCAGTAACACGCCTACAGTTGCGAGCGAGAATTCAGAGAGCAGCCACACAAACTGCTATCTACCTCCGTAATCGAGGCCTGGAAATTTCTTCCGAGAAATGCGCACTAGTGCCATTTACGCGCAAACCTATGGCAAACTACAGTGTAATGATAAATGGCCAAATAATACGACGGGTCCGATCGTACAAGTTTCTAGGTGTCATAATCGACAGGGACTTCTCATGGAGCCCACACATATCATACGTGAAAAAACGGTTGACAGGCATCTGCCACCTGTTCAAGTTTTTCGCTGGCAAGACCTGGGGAATGTCGCCTAGTGCCATGTTACAACTGTACAGGGTGATCTTTCTAGGATTTCTGCGATACAGCTTGCCAGCAATAAACAACAGAGGCAAAACGAATCTACGCACAATACAAAGTCTTCAGGGTCAAGTGCTCCGGATCTGTCTAGGCCTGCCTCAGAGTGCTTCAACAGTGGCTACGATAGCAATCGCTAGAGACCACCTTGTCAAGACCCACATTGAAATTGAAGTACTCAGGACCCATATAAGGCATCTAGCCAGGACTCCTCGTCACCATTTAGCCTCTCTACCAACGGACAGGCCACACACATCTTTCAGCCAAACGATAACTGCATATGTTGAATAATTGCCAGCGTGTTTCACTCCGGCTGCGAGACCTTCGATCCCTCCATGGTGCCTCGCTCAGCCAAAAATCAACCTCGCAATACCTGGTATCTCGAAAAAAGCTGATCTGTCATCACCAGCCCTTAGACAGCTCACGCTACTATATTTGTACGAGAACTACCGCGACTCTACGCATATTTACACTGATGGATCTGTCCTTCCAAGCAGCTCCGCGGCGGCAATCGTCATACCAGCGAAAGCTACAACAATTAAATTTAAGACGACCCACGCGACAACATCGACGGCAGCAGAGCTCGCAGCGCTCTTTACTGCCCTTCATCACATTGGTGATGAACCGCCACACAAATGGAAATATTTTGCGATTCGAAGGCGGCCCTGCAGTCTCTACTGTCACCTTTACGACGCGGACCGCACGAACAGCTAATATTCCATATTACAGAGACGTTACACCATATAAGTGATGCAGGCCATGAGATAACCTTCCAGTGGCTTCCAAGTCACTGCGGTATTATCGGCAATGAACGGGCGGATCACGCTGCCCGCTCAGCCCATACTGAGGAGCGCCACGTCCCAATTCCTGTTTCTAGAACTGACGCGGCACGGAAGCTCCGCCTACTTGCTCGGCAGTGCACCGCATCACAATGGAATGAGCCACATTTAAGAAATACGCGACTGTACTTACTTGATCCAACATTAAGTCTTCGAGCGCCATCACAGCTTCGCCGTAGAGACGCCACGCTTTTATATCGACTTTGGTTGGGCGTCGCCTTTACTAAAGACTATGCCTTCCGCATAGGGATGACCGACACACCAACCTGTGACCACTGCGGCCAGGAAGAATCAATTGGCCATATTTTGTGCGCCTGCCCGCAGTACAGTCCATAGAGGGCATGCCTTAGCCACGAACTTGACCGACTGGACGACCAACCGCTATCCGAAAAAAGAATTCTAAAACATCGAAAGGACCTACCTTCACAGAAGAAGGCCGTGCAAGCGCTTTTGCGCTTCTTGCGATCTACCGGCCTGTGTGAACGACTTTAACTGGAACGCCTTTTGTGTGTGTGTCTCCATGTGTGCGCGTTCCCTTTTTTTTATTATTTTTTTTTCGTTTTTCTCTCTGTCATCTTTCTAACCCCTATCCCCCATCCCCAGTGTAGGGTAGCAAACCGGAGACTCATATCTGGTTAACCTCCCTGCCTTTCCTCTTCATTCTCTCTCTCTCTCTCTCTCATCTCATCTATGGGATCTAATGCGCGCGCTGTTGCTTTGTCTCTGCGTGTAGTAGTTGAGAGAGCCAGTTTAAGAGAGGCGAAGAAGGAAGGAAAGGAAAGTCTCTGAAGCAAAATTGCAGCGCCGTGGTTTTAAAGCGCACCCGTGGTAGAGAAACGGAAGGCGATATAAGCGTACGTGGCCATGGTACGCACCCGACAAACTGCCTTAAAATATTTAGACTTGAGGGAAAGCTTCGTTAACAAACTATAACACGGCAATCAGAACTCGAATACGACGAGAGAAATTATTGAGACGTGGAAAATTTCCTTGAAATAAATATGGTTTGCGAGACAAATGCTGGTAAGTATTGAACCTCTTAAAAGATGAGGGGAAATGTGCGCTCACTGAGAGGGCATCGTCCGTACGAGACCACCACCAGGCATATATATATATATATATATATATATATATATATAGAGAGAGAGAGAGAGAGAGAGAGAGAGAGAGAGAAAGAGAGAGAGAGAGAGAAATGGGTTAACAACCGTCTGGTAGGCTGCACTACTCTGGAAAAGAGGAAAAGGCCAATTGAAACAAGAGAGATGAAGGAAAGAGGACTGATTTTATGTACACGCGTAGAGGATGCTACGCAAACAAAGACCTTCACACGACCGAGTCGCCATCTAGGAGGATAAAATGGTCTCCACTGACTTGTGGGCGGACGAGCGATATTCTGGAGAGTGTAAGAGATTCCTGTAACCTTTTACAGGTAAGATAGCTTCTAGAACAGTCTCTCTCTCTCTCTCTCTAGATTATGGCTAAGGAAATCATGCTGGCCCCGGTAGTAAAATGCAGAAAAAGAGTACGACATACGTTGAATAAGCACAGTATATTTGACTGACGTTTAGGCTGGTGGACCAGCCCTTGTCAACTTTGACAAAGGCTGGTCCACCAGCTGAAACGTCAGTCAAGTATACTGTGTTTGTTGAACGTATGTCGTCCTCTTTTTCCTCACTATATATATATATATATATATATATATATATATATATATATATATATATAATTACATTTGTGCACATGGTCACAATAGTTTTTAAGCGGCGATCGTACAAACAGTTGCATCGTTCACCTGACTCAGCAGATCTAACAATTTTTGTTGATTCGTGTTATTATGGAGAGCTTACAGAAATCGTATCTCCACATTCAAGCAGCGAGACCATCGGCAAAGGACGAATAACCAGGAACATATACAAGCACCGTTTCTTCTTTTTTTTTTTTTAACTAGGCGAGCTCGTTTGCGTCGCTATTCAGCAGCAAACTGTTATTCCCATTAGTAGGAGACCATTAGTTCAAAGAACTGTAAACAGCGAAGCGAACCACAAACCAAAACTTCTCCGAAAATGGTAGACGATGATGGCAGCATCATTGAACAACTAACGACGCGGTCTCGCTCATACAAAAAAAGAAAATCCAACGACCCGCTGGCAGTCTCCTCGTTATAACTACTATGTTCCTTCAGATTCCCCTAGTGAATTCTGCAGATTTTTGAGAAGTTATAAGGTTTGACTACTTCCATAAAATAAACACATCTCAAATGGTGCGAGACGTGTGGCTGCATTCGGCATATTCAAGTAACATGAAAAACAGCAATCATTATGTATCTTCACAGGAGCCGCATGGTTCACAGCCGCTTTCATTTTATTCTTTGACGGAGACGATCTAAGCGGGGAAATTCTGCTTACTTTCCCTGGACTGCACCGTGAAATAAAGTGGTGGCGCTCAACAAGAGGGAGCTGCGCCTGAGAATTTGACGATGTCGTGCTTCAGGTGCTTTTCCGTGTCATGTTTTCTGCACACTAGAACGAGCACTGGTTTCCCTTGCACTGAGAACCTGTTTATACCAGTTGGCTTCGGTGTCCAGTTTTCCGTCAAAGACATTCTCCTACCTGTTTGCCATCAGAATTTGCTGTCAGCAAAATTTGGTTATAAAAGAAAGGTATTTAGCTCCCGCAAGTATTTTTTGAAGAGCTATACACAGCATCTAATTTCTGCATCGTACAATCATAAATCGCATAAACTCTACATCCTTCCCCACGCACTTGAAGCCGCAGTACAGGCATCTGATGTGCGTGGTGGGAAACAAAAAGTATGGTTACGTTTGTATGTTTGAACCAGCGCTCCAATCGACTTAACCGCAGTTGTAGCACTCGTTTCCTGGAACTGTGAAAGGCGAGCTAAGTAATTTTTAAGGCGATAATATTATTGGCGGATGTCAGGCACCCGCCTGATGTGAAATATTGCCGGATCCCAAAGGCAGTGCTGGCGTCCACGTCGTGACAAATCCCTAGCTGCCACAAGCGAAGAAAGCGAGAATCTAGCACGGAGCGTAAGCTCAAGACGTTTCCATGGGCGACATTGGCTCTTAGAACAGTGTTCGTGTGAGTGTGGCCCAGTGGTTAGAGCGCTATGGGCTACTGCGCAGGAAGGCCCTAGGCTCGATCACACCATCTGTCACGCATTTCTTTAGAGCGTTATAGGCGGACTTTACGCACATTAAACGTATCGAAGCGAAAATTCTAAGTGCGCGTAGCGCATGCCACAGCATCCCAATGTGGATGAAATCGCAAGCTTGTAAGAGATAAGATGTGTACAAATGCCTGTTTGATAAATTATGCTATCGCTTCCTTAGAGAGTTAGTGGTGCTAAGTTCTCGCTTAATTGTTTTTTTCTGTAATGTCCTGTATTCTGCAGGAGAACTTCATGAGGCACATACATGCGCTTTGTGCGCCAAAGGTAGAATGCAGAGTGCGCTTATTTCGTTCGTATTACTTTGCCTTTGTCAATCGCCTTACCCTTTCCCGCCGTGCAGGGCAGACAACCCAACTACTAGTTAACCTCCCTGCGTTTCTAAACTTTCTTTCACTCTCTCTCATTCAGCGATTGCGCGACAATATTAGTCATCTACCGCACCCATTTGTAAAGAAATGCGCAGACACGCTACACAGTTTTACTAAGAATTTTAAGAAGTTATGAAAAGGTTCAGCAGGATCCGTGTTTGTACGCGAAACTTTACGTAAGCGTTACAGCATTTTTTTTTCTAATTTAACCCACAAGTACCCTCGGGTGTCTTTAGTCTAACAAAAACGTCGTGGCCCATGCGTGCCTGTGACGTTTATGACTGTGTGTCAAATTAAACATAGCTTCATGTGAAGGACATGATGTCCGCAATGTATAAATACTAAACGTAGCTTCATGTGAAGGACATGCTGTCCGCAATGTATAAGTACCGTGAAGTTCCTTACCACTCCTACTTTAAAGGACATTGGTAAAATGTGTCTCGAGACGATGGAGATGTCTGTGTAACGATTAAGGTGTAACAGCTGGGGAGAGATATATGAAGGCGTGAGAACATGGTTTGGAGAATTGCACTAGGTGTTACCTAGCATTTCTAGCTCATTCTGCTGCTCAACTCATGGCAATCGTTCTCCAGTAAAAAGAAAAAAGAAAAAAGCATTTTCCAAGGACGCACAGCTCATGTTTTCATCATACACAGGCCATACTGCGATAGCTTCATGAAGGGTTGCTTCCAACAATAACACAGTGCAATGAGCACCTCGGAGAAAGACCGCAGCGCTAACGCACTGTATATAATGCAAAGTGTGACTGATGTTTGCATATTCAGGTTTGAGGTCATAAAGAAACGCGGTCACTATAAGACACACATCTGAGTGAATGGCCTCGAATTCATTTTGACCAGCATGTTCTAAGGCAATAAGGCGCAAAGAAAAGTAAAGGGCAAGGCAACACCTAAAATCAAGGCCATGAACCTACACATCAATTTCAATAATTTTTCTTTCAATAATGATATTATTACGTGTTATAAGTCTCTCTTCCTGGTGGTTGTGCTATTGCGCTTCATCATATCATCGTGCACGCACCAACGAATGCTGGAATATGTCCGACTACGTTATTGATCAGCATAGCTGTATTTCTTGAGAATATAATAGTTTATTTTTGCCTGATTCCTTGTAACCGCACAACTTATCAATACACTTTATTTGCATGTCGAAATATCTTTCTTTACGTGCTCTATAAATTTCTTACATGAGTGTTTTGCATTGCACTCCTATCGGAATGTACCTGCTGCTGCTGGAAGTTGAAATCACAACGTCTAGCGGGGGCCGGGGAAGGCCAGTGCAAATGCATTACCGCGGGCGGGTCAAACGATGCATAATTAATAAATCAGATTCTCTTCCCTGCTTAGCTTAGAAGTGAGCCGTTCTCCTTCGAAATTCGCTGCATTAGTTTCGCAATAACATGTACCATATTACAGATGCTTGCGCAGAAACCTCTAAAGCGCCAGTCCTTTGCAGCAAGCTGAAAAGGAAAAAAGTGTCGCATATTAAATTAGTGCGGCTACATTTAAGGGGGGCGTTTTTTTATAACTTAATACGAGTACAATAAAAAACATGATATAAATAATTCTCAACGGCGCAAAATAAAGAACGAAGCAACAGAGAGATATCAATTTTTCCCCACCTTTTTGCCCACGATGCCTAATATCGCACTCACTATTGCGAAGACTCCCTGGGCACTAATTTCTTCAATGGGAGAGAAAGTAAACCTTTGTGTAAAATCCCGAGACAGAGTCAGGCCAGCGCAATTAGAGGCGCAGCAGCTGGACCTGCAAGCTCCGAGTACTAGCTTTGTTAAAGCTTGTTTCGTCGTAAGCAGTCAGTTGGCGATTGGGCAAACGGAAATTCTAGCAGCTCTCCGTTGCGATTTCTCACTACTAAGGATATGTTCTAATTCTATTGACATTTTTGTTTTTTCTTGCATGAGCCTAACGGGCTGGTGGAAATCACTGTGCACTGAACATTATATAATATTGCAACGTTCTTGCAGTGCATAATAAGTTGTTGTGCTGCCTGTTATGTTGTCTTTTGTTTCCACATTTTTGACAAATTGAAAACGACTGACAGAAACGTGATATAGTTGATTATTTCTGCTGACACTTTTCGCTCGTGTCCCATAGACTTGGGGCATTGCCATGTCCGTGGTTACGCAGTACCAGCAATGGTATTTTTCTTATACGTTTCCCCCAATCTGCGTGTAAAAGGAGCACGTAGTTGTCTTGGGGCGCGGAAGTTTCGGCTTTCTTGGCTTACTGACGAAACATTTTTTTTTTTCGTGGAAGTAATGCTTCCTTGAAGCAGAGTTGAGTTGAGTTGAGTTGTTGTAGGCTACTGGTGGGATTAGCCTTGCAGTTGCTGCCGGCAATTGCTCCACCGTAGCGACACTTAAAATAAGTACATCGCATAATCAGACACAGACCAACCACACAAAATACAAATGGTCACTCCTCAGTTCACCATGTGGAGGCCAAATCTGTGTCCTGTAGGTAATTTAAAAGAAGGCGAGAGAGCTCCTTCCTACACAGCCGGTTCCCGCGCGGGAAAACAATGTCTTGAAAAGAGCTGTGAGGATCTCCTGTCTTCTTGAGGGACCCGAATGACACCTTCCTTTCCGCGTTATACACACTACAGCACATTAGGTAATGTTCTATGTCACCGCACACACCACACGTTGAACATAATGGTGATAACGCCAGGCCAGTCTTATACATCCACGCAGGGGTTCGAGCAGAGCCCGTGCGAATGCGGAGCAGTAAGGTGGCTTGGTTTCTTTTGAGGCCCTTGATCACACATGGCTTGTGAGGTGAACTCCACAAAGAACTGAGGTGGCACAACACTGCTTCTCTGAAGAGTCTGTTGTCGTCTTGAGGCACTCTTCTCAATAGATTCCCAGACAGCGCTCTATGGGCGAGGCTGTCCGCCATCTCGTTGCCTATGATACCTGTGTGCGAGGGCACCCATTGGAAACGTATGGAGAAGCCTTTGATATGGAGATTGTGCACCGAGCGTAGGGAGCTAAGACATAAGGCATCAGTAGGGAACCCGTGCTCTAACCTTTGAAGGGCAGATTTTGAATCTGTAAGAATAACAACAGGTTGAGGCGTACAAAACCGTAGTTTCTTTAGAGCTGCCTCAATGGCAACGCTTTCGGCCGTTGTGGAGGACACGACTGCAGTGAAGCGAACAGACCAATCATACTTCAAAGAGGGAATGTGAAAAGCAGCTGCACTAGATCCTTTGACCTTGTCCACAGAGCCATCAGTAAAGATTTGAAGATTACGTGCATATTCAGACTCAAGATGTTCCAGTACCAGCGAACGCGTTGCCGCCAGAGGAGAATTCCGCTTAGCGCGTACGTGAGGAATTGTCAACGAACAATCGAGGCTCGCGAATGACCAAGGTGGTTTCAACCTCTTAGTTCGACCTCTAGTGTCAAGACCCAGGTCCCCAAGAGTATTTAGTGCCAAGTACGCTCGGGACTCAGATCTCTTTCGAAGGCGCTGTAGAAGGGCTCGGCCGGCTGCCGTCTGTTTGAGGCGGCCAATTTGCATCAATAACCTTTGTGAAGCGATTAGGCTAAGAGGTCTCGATAGAGATGTTAGGAGCAGTCTGCGGAACGCCAAGAGCCCTTCTCAGGCCCTTTCTGTGCAGAACCTCCAGTCGTTCCAGCTGTGATATCGAGGGGGAAATTAAAGGGAGCTGATACATTATCCGACTCGTCACTAGTGCATCGTGCAACCTGATCATTGAGGAAGGGTGATTTCCCCATTGCTCACTCGCAACTCTACGGATCACATTGAGACGCGAAGATATCGATGTCACAACCGAGTCCACAGCTCGTCGCCACTGTAGACGGTAGTCAATAATGACACCCAAAAAGCGCTTGTGTTTCAATTGTCGAAGGCAAGATTGATCAAGGTATATCTTCAGCCGCGAATACCTTCTTCCTCTACCTGGAAACATGATAAAGCCAGATTCTTCCACCGAGAGAGTCAACCCAACACCTTGAAGGTAATTTTGAACTAAAAGTAATGCCTGTCGAGCTATCAGAGCTAAACGCTTGTGTTGATATCCGGTTAACCAAAGGCAAATGTCGTCCGCGTATATCGACATATGGACATGCCTGCAATGTTTTAGCACTTCAGCGGGAAGACCAGCCATTACAACGTTAAAGAGCGTTGGGGAAAGAACACTTCCCTGAGGTACACCTCGTGATACCGCCCTTTCGGTGCTTGTGGTACTTCCTAGCCGCACTTGAATTTTACGATCACTGATAAATGAGTGAATGAATCGCAGAAGATAGCCCTGTACGCCCATGGCCTGCAAACTATTTAGTATTGAGCTCTGAAGGACGCTATCATAAGCCTTTGATACGTCTAGGAAAATAACTAGTGTTGAAAGACCGAAAGCTCTATGATGTTCAATATGGCTTATCAAGTCCAAGACGCTATCTTGCGCGCTTAAACCTGTTCGGAATCCAGTCATGCATGTTGGTAGAGCCCTTCTATCTTCGAGCCACCAAGATAAACGCTTACTTGCCAGGTTCTCCATGAGCTTAGCCACGCACGACGTCAGTGATACAGGACGATACGAGGTCAAGTCTGTCATTTCTTTGCCGGGCTTCAGCACTGGGACAACACAAGCCACCTTCCATGAAGGAGGAACGTCGCCAGTCTCCCACACTCGATTGAGATAGCTTAGGAGCATCTTCTGGTGTTCCAGAGGTAGGTTCTGCATCATCTGATTGGTGATGCCGTCAGGACCTGGTGCACATCGACGCCGCAGGCTGTTGAGTGCTGTCTGTAGCTCTCAAAGTGTAAACGGGGCGTCCATCACCGACGTAGATGTTGCAGGCGGAGCGCAGGGATGAATTCCTGAACTTGCACTTACGAATGCATCTGCAAATTCCTCTGCCAAGCACTCGAGAGGTTTCTGCTTGCGCAGTGCAAGCGCTTCGAAAGGTTTACTAGGACGAGAATCACCAGCAAGACTGCCAATGACTCGCCAAATTCTCGTCATCGGTGAGAAAACCGTCACGCTAGCGCAGAAGGACGCCCACTGCGACCTACAGAGCTTGTTCGTATGGCGTCGAATGGCAGAGTTAAGCCTATTGAAGGTCGTCTTCAAGGATCTGTCGTCCTTCTTCCGCATCAGTTGTCGCTCCGCCCTTCTGCGCGCTGCGCAAAGGTTCCTGAGTTTTAAATCCGGAGTCGGAAAATGATTAGGCAACTTGACCGCTGTGGTAGCAGCCATCTTACCAGAAATCATTTTGTCAATCACATCACCAGAAACATATGCAAGTTTCTCCCTGTATTTGTCCCAATTAACAACATGGCTAATTTTAGAGTCGCGCATGTGGAAGTCGGCAGTAAACACGAAAATTGGATAGTGATCGCTTCCCATGCGGTCAGCTGCAGTTGACCACTTCACGCGGACGTCAGATGAATGGAAGGTTAGGTCTATAGATGTGGCTCAGGCTGGAGGCCGGAAGAAAGTGGGACTTCCGTCATTGGCACGCACAAGTCCAAACTATCAATAACTTCTACAAGTTTGCGTCCGCGGGAATCTGTGTTCCTGTCACCCCAAAGAGAGTGATGGGCGTTGAAGTCCCCGCAGATAATTCGGGGCGCTGGACAACGGTCACAAAGCTGCTGCAGAAACAAGTCCATTGCTACCTTCTTCCGCGGAGACACGTATACGGATGCAACAGAAAGAGTTCGGAAGCCAAGACGTATCCTCACAGCCGCTACCTCAATACTATTGGTGCAAAGATCGGTGACGTTTAAAGCCACATGAGGAATATCTCTTCGTATGTAAAGGGCGGCACTTCCCGCGGGAAATGACCTTATGCTGCAATTCTTATGGGCGACATATCCAGTCAGAGATCTCCCGCTTGGTAGGCCAGCCTCCGAGAGGGCCAATACTGGAACACACGTATCTTTCAGAAATAATTTAAGTTCTGCTAATCGACTTATAATCCCAGCGCAGTTCCATTGCATAATAAACGGCACTTTTCGGTGATTTTTAGTTGCACGAGGTTGAAGAAGACTAGCCATATTATAAGGTAAAGGTCGCTGCGAAGGTGGTAATCATTGACTCAAAGGAAAGAACGAGCTGTAGAAAGTTCTTTAAGGGGCCAGTCTGCATTGCCTGAACATATGAACGCAGGACTTCAAACAAAACTCGCAGAAGGTCGGACAGGTCCTGATTTTTGAGCTCCTTATTTTGCTGTACGCACTGCCTCACAACTTCAACAAAAGTTGCGGATGGGGACCCACTCTTGGCCATTGCCTCTGGTTTCTTCATCCCTTTTGAGGCGAGGGAATGTCCTCCATGTTGTCGAGTCTGGCTGTGATCTGGTCGCTGAGGAACTTGGACACTTTTTGCTGCAGCAGATCGAACAACCGACTCACCCACAGATGATTTTGCCGTCTTGCTAGGCTCAGGTCGCTCACTGACGTTGCTTGTTACCATGCAACGAACTTCCGACTCTAACGCAGGGAACTCAACTTCCGAATCTAACGCCGGGAACTCGTCACTTCCAGGTATCCGCTTCTCAGTAGGTTGTGGTTTGGGACCACTAATGAAGGACACTCGGCGGTGTAAGGCGCTTACACGGAAGGGGCAGCCACCGAAACTCGCTGGATGGTCACCACCACAATTAGCGCAAGCAAAATCTGCCTTACAGGCTTTGTAATCATAGGCGCCACCGCATCGTTTGCAACGTTGATCTTTGATGCAAACTTTGGCTACATGCCCAAAGCGTTGGCACCTAAAGCATCGGGGAGGAGGTTCAACGAATTCTTTGACTGCATGCTTGGTAAAACCGAGGTCAATTTTTTCGGGGCGCTCGGTGTTGGGAGCAAACGTTATCACAACAGAAGTAGTAGGTTTCGCTGCCCATTCTTTTTCTTGAGTCTCCACCCGGCGCATCAGACGTTTCACGTGCAGAACACCTTGCGGTTTCAAGTAGTCCAGAAGGTCGCTTTCCGAATACCACACTGGTACTCCCCTAATAACACATGTGTTAGTCATGTAGGAGTGGGGCAGCCGGGCTTTAACTCTTATATCACCGATTTGAGAGCACCGGAGAAGAATGTCAACTTGCTCTTCCGTTGCGATATCTAAATAAAGAGCACCTTGCGTTGTGAAGCGGCTGCGAATCGGGGCAGATCCCAGCAGTACTTTAATGGCTTCGAAGAGCCTGATAGGGTTCCGCTCTCTCAAATCAACACCTTTCTCTGTTGGCAAAACTACCACTGGGACTCCGACCGTTCTTTGCTTGCGATGACTCACCACCTTGAAGCCGTCGTTATCCACTTCCGCCATATAAGCCACTTCCTCGTCAGGGTCGACGATAGTTGTGTCGTCCCCACTGAGCGATGATGACGCACTGGCCTGCTTATCGTCGCTGATGTCTGGCAGCTCCACACCTTGCGACGCCATGGCCGCCTCCGCCACGCTGGCTTCCTTCGGATGGCGCTGTCCCTTTAAAGATGCCGGCGCCGGAGCAGCCGTACCCTTCCCATAGGGACAGTACCGCCTTAAAGATGCGGCCGTCTTCCAAGGATATAAATAACTCACTTAATGAATAGCAAAACCTATGCGAAAATTACAGAGCTGAGGGGACAACAGATCGAACAGCGTCGTCTTCCTCTTCCTCCACCGCAGACTCAAGATTCATTAATGGCGTGTGCCCGTCAGTAGGCAGTGAGCCATGGTATCACAGCTTCGGTTGGTCCCTATGATAAGTGCACCCAAGAAGTGACCTCTAAATTAAACTCTAACCATGACCATTATTTAGGCTTATGTTTAACGCGGAAGATCAAAAACCGTGAAAATGCACCCCAGCCTGCATCTAATGGTGTGTGTGTATACGTTTTGGTAGCAGTCTAGTGGGCTTTGAAAAGAAGCAACTTCATGATAACAAATATGAGCTTGGGAGATAAGGTCCGTAACTAATGGCATACGACGGCGTGGTGCACGGCAAATAATTAACTATATCCACCTCAGTTTTCTCAGAAATCATGAGTTTCATTCTAGCATTCTGAATCTGGATGTTGCACTGAACGGTGTCCTTACCCGAAAGTATTTAGCCATTAATTCTGCAGCAGGTTTGTCATTGTCACTCATGTCTACTGTTCGACCCTGTATCGAACTAGAGCATTACTTCCTTTCAAACATGATTTTTATTTGCGTGTGTGCTGCGGGCTGTATGCTCAATTGGGGATAATTATAGAAGAAGAAAAATCATAAAGTTAAGTGTTTATGGCACATCAATTTCCCAGTCGTGCCTTATGATGAGTGATGAGATGTTGTAGCTACACAAAGGGAACACGTCGTCATGTAATTTGTGTGCATCACTTGCGAATTGCGTGTTCTAGCGTTGCCGTGTTAGCGCATATAAAAGGTGGATCGTCTTCGCATTAAGCGTGCGATCATCGCACGCGTAATGTGAAGACGTGGGATCGTCCCCCACCTGCGGGAAGTTGTTTCTTCATCCACTTTCATTTCTACTAATTTATCACTTCTTCATTTCATTTATTAAGTACATGTAATTTCCCCTATGCTTTCCTTGGTGTCCTTGTTTGTTGGCTGCTCACGATATATATATATATATATATATATATATATATGTATATAAATATATATATATATATATATATATATATATATATATATATATATATATATATATATATATGTATATATATATATATATAGAACTTGCTTAGACAACGGAAGCTGCAGCAAACTGTTACTGCGTGACTTCTCATTGTTTACACGCATCATTTCGTATCCATGCGCATATATTGTAGATTGACTGGGTTAACGGTAACATGTATTTGAGCAGCACGGCTAATCTTCTATTGCTAAACCTTCGTCGAGCGCAGTGACGTGCCTCCTGCAGTGCTCGAAATTAGCCCCACAACGGGTACGCCACTGCAGCATAACACTGCGTTGCTTGGTCTCAGCGAAAGTTACTGTGCGGCGCTGGCGTGTAAGTAAAGTGCAAAAATACAATAATGCCCCTGTACTAGTGCCTAGACAGGGCGCTCAAATTTCTTTAAGCAAATAACCGCTTTAATGGATTGCTTCGTTCCGACAGTATAAGGATGGCTGGGGGAAAAAAAAAAGTTGGGCGGTTGTATATACCCAGTGGCTCTAACTGCGCGAGGCGTTATTGGGGCGAGTCATGCGAAACTGGCGCGTTTCGGAACTGATTCCGGCAGTGAAAAGAAACACGTTTCCTTGCGAACGGAATGAACTTACCTTTGCCTTGGAAGGCGTGAAGCGGAAGCGTTTCTCTCGCTACGGGCGCGTCGGCGTTGATGAAGAAAACTTTCGCATCCGAGAAGATTAATTTCGTTCCCGAGAGACGTCTCCTCGGAAACTGCGCATACGAGGACGTGTCCCCGCCGCGTACGCTTGCATATTCGCGCGCGCTTCTCATAAAACGTGCGCAACGGCGCACGCCATGTGTGCCGTCCCCGCTTCAAGGCAACGGGGAGAGCTGGCGCCGAGAGAAACTTAGGCTCCATGTGCCGGCCTTGGTTCGCGATAATCTTGGTAAGCCTCCGAAAACATGAAATTAAATCTTCGCGCTTTCGCTTTATTTGTTTATGTGTGCATATTTTGCGAGGAGAGAATAATCGCGCAATGGTGGGACATTGTAAGCGAGAAGGAAGCGTTGGAGCGTTAGACTGTAGCTCGGTGGATTCTCACGTTGGGAACGCGAGTTCCCTATTATTAGCTGTGCTTGCGCTTCGGCGAATGGACTCGCGAGAAGATATTAAGGCAAAATGCAATTTGCCGAAATTTCTTATTTAATATTCTCGTGTCGTGCTGGCTGTGAAGAATGACAAATGCTTTCAGGAATAAAAATCGAACTCTTTTTTTTTCGTTAGTTTGTGCTGAGAAATATAAGCAAAACACAGCTCCAAACAAGAGCCTTGAGCATAGTAGTTGATTATCCAATACGTACTGATGGATGGAGTACTTTGCTATTAAAACATGTACCGCCTGGCTGGTGCTGGCGTATGTGCGTTTGAGAATGTACAAGCGTATTTCCGTAAAGTGTGCCATGTTATTAGACAAGACCTATCGCTATGTAATCGGCGAGGACATTAAACAATTTCAAGAGGCAGTAGTCGCGCCCTACACGGAATGACACCTTGATAGCGATGTTATTGCGGTGAAATAAAATTACCAGCACATCCATCTTTGGAGATATTAGGAGATGTGCGGGCGAATAGCAATCTTGCTTATGATGAGTGACCAACAGCTAATGGACGTCTTCCCGTGTTGCTTGTCGTCTGCACTTATGCATTAATGTCGATAGCTTAATAACGCTTCTGTACCAGCTGCACTCTCATATGTTGCATAAACTGAAAAATTGAAGCAATACTACTAGTGCTGAATCGTGCAATGCAAAAAAGAAAAAAAAGTGTACCGGTATTGAATCAACTCTTTTTATTGCACGATATATTAATTTCTTAAATGCACGTCTTACGCTATGATCGAAAAAGACTGTCTGTAGACTAGTGTAAAGAAATGTCTATAGACTGTCTATAGACTGACAATAAGACAAAAATTTCGTCCGCCAAGAAGAACTGCCTGTAGTTGCGTATCGCTCGCAAGCGCCTACTTTGAACGAACCAACCGGAGAAGTAAGAGTGATCGGCTGTTGCATCGTCTGCTACCGCAAAAAACTGCTCTACTATAATTGGTAGGACGAAAGAATATAGCATGTCATAGAGAAGGTTAAGCAATATCTCCTTTATTGCCGTGAACTCTTTTGAGGACCACAGTATCGTAGAAGCAACCACTGAAAGGTTACATGTGAATGACTTACGAAAGCCATTGGAACCAAAATGTTTCCCTTACACCATTTCAGTTCGTTAGCATCATTCCACAAACTAATATGGTTCAGAGCTTTGAGTGCCTTCGAATATTTTTTTTTCTATTTCGAGCTTATATTGCTTTGTGGTACGCCAACATATAGCGTAGGTGAACGTCATTTTGTTACAGGTAGAAAAAGATAGACAAGCGTCATTTGAAGAACTCGAATGAAAGCGAGAAGTTTTGCAGCCAATATTTCAGGGAAGTGAAGTTGACTTTTCGAAAACCATTCAGCTTCGTTTGGAATGACAATCTCGGGTGCTCATGGAGATTGCGGCTTTCCTCCCTCGCGATTTGTTTGTTTGATGTTGCCTTGAGTGTCGTGAATGCACGCACGGGGAAGGCCCCTTGATTGGAGGAAGAGTGTTCCTGCTTAATTACTAGGAGTTTCAGTTTAGCATACGCGTTATTATTAGTATCTTCGAAGCGAAATGCGCGAATAACTTAATGATACGAGGTTATAAATTTTCACTCAGTTATCACCATACATAGTTGCACACGCCATAGTTCCGAAGAAAAGTTTTAAAGAACGAATAAAGGTATTCAAAACAATTGAAGCCGCACGTAGAGATAAATTCTAATACGACAATATAATGAATCTGCTTCCTTAAGATACACGATGAAGCTGGGTTACATCTAGCGAGTGCCGCGATAACGTAATACACAGAGAAAGAAGGAAAGTGGGATTCGATCAGTACACCTAAAGGTAACGCATAGATTTGTGTGTGTTTTTTTTTGTCTTGTTTACTCACACCATCCTGTGCCTTGCGAAGTTTTGTAGCAAAAAAAGGATCGACGGTTCATGATGAAACTTTCCCGAAGTGTCTTCTTCCTGTTAGTTTCTCGCCCAACTACAGGGCGCCTCTTCCGGTGCAATCCTAAGAAACTGGCGTGCCTTGAGAAGTGGGCACATCAAAGTCGCGGTAGAATCGGAAGTAAATATTTGGACGCACCGCTCGTTTTATGTTGCCATTGCTTTCCTCTGTTGCGGCATTCTGCACACATCTACCTCTTGCTGTCTACTTTGCTTTCCGCTACCAGGCTCGTTTGGTGGAGCAGTGATTTTGTGTGTTAGGGTGTGTTTGTGTTTTGTTTGAAGGCCGCACATAAGTTCGCCCGCACAAAGTTATGTGCGGGCAACTAGAAACGTTTTCTCAAGCGTATTTTTTTTTTTTACTTTCGCCTCCTGACTAACTTTTTCAGATCATCGAGATTATAACGCGAAATTCTTCAAACCTCCTAAATACTTTCGCGCACAACAGAAGTGAGCGGTGCCTACTCTGCAGTGATTTTCGCGCGTGTTCTTCCAACGACGAGACAAAATTTTGTTCCGCCTGGCTGTGAGCAGCCAAAAAGCTCAAGAAACGCACTGTGCCTTCCACTAATATGGCTGGTGAATACATGCACGTATTCTTGTATTCCCTGTTACAGTGCACGCACCCAGCTCACTGATTCTTCTGTATGAATACAGTGCTTCCGCAAGATGCCTGTGGGCTTATGTGGTAGACCGCATTACAGTTGTTCGGCTTAGTTTCGCGTCTCACGTTGACACACTACACAGTTAGGTTATTTGCCCAAAGCACCACTTGTATTGGTTTGCACGGGCTTTGACAAGCCACTAAATCTAAGTGATACTAACCACTGAGCACAAAGAGGCACTAATGAATCTTGGCTAAATATTTAAATAGTACCCGACGCATAGGAGCACCGAGATGCATAAATTTGTCGTCAAGGCAGCGCCCCTAAATGCGTTTTTGAATGATTTCTGTTTTTCATATGTCACATTCAAGTGGTGCAGAGCACGTTGTTTCTCGGAGCTAGCGGCTTCGTTTTGGCACTTGCCAAAAAACCGCAAGCCCCGGAAAGGAACACTTCTCGGCTGCTACCTCCTGGACATGCAGGGTGGACACTCAAGGTGAGCACACACAAAAATCCTGCCTTAATAGTTGCATGCAGCAAACGCCGCGTTAACAACAATAAAAACAACACTTCGTCTTCACTTGACTGAACCTCGGCTTTATTTCTCATTATGGCTATACGGTCTTAGAACGTATCTTGCTCGAGCTCAGAGTATACTCAATAATGCAGGTCAATGCATTATTTTCCAGTGCACGATTTTGTCGATGCAACGGACACTACAAGAGCCATCTCGAACACTCGAAAGCGGCAAGTGAAATGTACGATTAGCTTTAGGCCCTTAGTTTTCAATAAAGGCTGCTTATTTCGCACATCTGACAAAGCAAGACGGGTATTTACTTCTACATCACTCGTCAAAAAAGTGAAGTGACTGCTGTCATCTTCTTGATTCGTAATCAAAGAGGGAAATTTTTGAATGGAAATGTCCTTTCGCAATATAAAAAGCTATTCTGTCTACTGGCCGAACTGTGACCAACACGTCCGTTCAAAATTGTAGCGCAAAATATTCCCTCTCACATGTGAATGTACAGTGCGCCGTGCGAGCGTTATTAAGTGTACTTGTAAAATGACAGTGCCGACAAATTAGTGACGCGGTCACTGGAACGCAGATGCCACCACCCGTAGGCTGCTGCATGAACTGGCCAAAATTATTTCCTATATTACTGCTATTAGAACTCGTAAACTTGCAAAAGCGCGTTACATACCGAACAGAGGTAAGCAACGAGCAAAACAAGCCTGACCCTTGTTGCCACTTTATCTCTGAGCTGTTTTTAATTTCTCTTGCAAGTTTAGCATGAATCATCAGCCAGCCGAAGTGCACACCTAATGTGATATGAGGTTTTCCTGTGAACAGTATTGGCACTTTTCTGCGTATGCGGTACCGCCATAGTAGGCCTCATAATGTTCCTTTATTTATAAACCGCTTCCAAGTCTCTTTGTGCTAGTTGCCTAATATTTTTTAACACTTCGTCGAAACAAGGGGCGCTCTTCAGTAGTAAACATCCTGTAGTAAGACTTTACCTTAGAACGGGTAAGGCTTAATCACTTTGTTGTTAGTGGTCGCTGTGTATACGTGCTGTGGTGCGTCTTCATCTCAGGTCACTCTTTACAAGCGTTGCGTGGAAGGATGCATGATGTTTTGGGTACATAAATAGGCCGCTGTAAACAAAGTGCCTCTATGAAACCCAAGATAATATTTCATAAAGCTGCAATAAAGCTGAAAATAGTTGCTCTTCCATAGCAGACTGCAATTCAAACCTAAACCCACGCGTTGCAATTCACATTAAATGATGCGTGTCTATCTATAACTTCTGGCTATTTTCTCTCTCTCTTCTTCTGAGTAAAGAGCAGACAGATTGACGCAATGCGACCAGAAAGTCTGATGTAAAATATATTAGCGGTGCAAGTATCCAGTTCTAGGAATAGAGAGCGAAATTATAAAGCGGCGCTATTTTTTTGCGTCGACTTTGTAAATCACGGGTACTATGTGCTATAGCTGCTGTATTGCGTGATGGTTTACGGAGGCCCAGGGCTTGAAATATCCCCGTCAAAAATGTGCTTGCGGTGGCCGGCTGGCGGGCGCAATTCAGCGCAGTGCAACCATAGAGCGATGCTTTATTTGAGTTTTTGCCCAATTTTGGGGTACTAGAGGGTGGCTTCTGGCTTCTGGCTCGCAAGGAGGATCAGGCCAAACACAATCATCGCCCATGCGCTCTGAAGCACTGTTTGGGGCACGACCTCGTGTGTAGCTCGTGAACGCGAAGTTTGGTGGTGTCGAGTTGCCAGGAAGAACGTATTTTTTTGCGCACAATAAAAATTTCTACGTGGCGGTGTGACGTTGTCGAGCCCTTTCGGCAAGTATGCGACATCGCTCTGTCGATTGTTCTTCGCTGAGGTTCCGGTTTAGCGAGAGTTTACGATTCCATCGCGCGCCACCGCGGTTTTCGGCCAGCGACCGCAAGTTGAGCAAGGGGAAGGGGAGGCCAATCCCACCCGCCGGCACCAGCCTCCTCATCCGGTTATTTCACTGACCTACCTTCGGCCCCCACCGAAACCCTCTCCACTTCTGTGTGTTGGTAGCCTCTTGTCAGCCAATTAGACAGGAAAAGCCTGTAAAAGTAGCTATTCGCTTTGAGAGCAAACAAAAGCGACCTCCAATAAACGAGGAGAGCGTTTGTTTGGGCTGCTTAAACAACGTTGCGGGTCACCACCGGACGCTTCCGTCAGCAGTTACGTCAATTTGACGTTGGGAGATTAGAATGTAGACAGATTGGAATAGTTCTACGTTATACGGACCTTTATCTGAATAATTACCACAAACGACACTAATTAAATTTTAGGTAAATGCTTTAAGACACATATTTTGAATTACTTATTATAGTCGGCGAGGTCACGAGCCGTATCCGCTTAAGACGAAGCTCAGTACCGCAACAGCTGTGATGTCTCACCTTTCACAGTGTCCGACAAAATGCATTGGCGTACCAGTTAAATTTATTCTTCAATATAAATAAACAGCAGTTTCATAAAAAGTTAAGTGGAACAACAACGCATTCTTATCGAACGTTTTATGTAAAACAGTGCAATCCTCAGAATTCTTTCGAAATCGATGTCTTGCAAACTCACTAGCTACAAATCGTGTATTTATTTATTTATTTATTTATTTATTTATTTATTTATTTATTTATTTATTTCTAATACTGTGAGCCCTGCCGGACTGTTAAAGGGTGGGAATACAGAGCACAAAGTTCACGCAAAGAACGCTTTCCATTTTTCTTCACAAGAGCCAACCATGTTATTGTTATATTAGAAGGTATGTGCCGTATCGTAATTATATAAAAATATTTAGCGCAATTGTGTTATATATTCATTTAAGAATTTTGATTTCTCATAGAAGAATCGCCACCTAATCGAGTAATTAAACTCAAGGGTTAGAACATGTGCAATTCAATGCAGTCAATTTTTCAAAATTTGATGCTCTTAGAAAAAAAATAGAACCTACATAGAGCAACCTTCGATTTTCAGATGACATTGTCCTGTTCAGAAACACTGGGGATGAGTTACAACGAATGATTGAGGACCTTAACAGAGAGTCTAAGAGTGGGGTTGAAGATTATTATGCAGAAGACAAAGATCATCATAAATAGCTTGGCAAGAGAACAAGAGTTCAGGATCGCCAGTCAGCCTCTAGAGTTTGTGAAGGAATACGTGTGCTAGGTCAACTAGTTAGCGCGGCTCCTGATCATGAAAAAGAAATTTACAGGAGAATAAAAATGGGCTAGAGCGCGTACGGCACACATTGTCAAATCTTGACTGGATGCTTACCGTTATTGCTTAAAAATAAAGGTGAGCAATAAGTGTATTCTACGGGTGCTAACATGTGGGACAGAAGCTTGGACACTGACTCAAAAGCTCGAAAACAAGTTAAGGACCACGCAAGGAGCGATGGAACGAAGAACGTTAGGCGTAACGTTAAGAGACAGGAAGAGAGTGGTGTGGAGATCACATAGGAAACTGGGATAGCCGATATTCTAAACGACATTAAGGGGAAAAAATGATGATGGGCAGGACATGTAATGTGTATGTTAGATAACCGGTGGACGATTAGGGTTGCATATTGGGTGCGAAGACAAGAAAAACGCAGTCGAGGATGGCAGAAGACAAGGTGCGGAAATAAAATGAAGAAATTCGCAGGCGCTGGTTGGGATCGATTGGCGCCGGACAGGGGTAATTGGAGACCGCAGAAAGAGGCCTTCGTCCTTCAGTGGACATAAAATAGGCTGATGATGATGATGATGACATATAGCTTGAAACCCGAGTGCACACCTGATCGTAAGTGCGAAGATAGGCGGCGTTTTTGCATAGTGGTGAGGTAGCAATGCAACACGACCATGTCAGCAACCGTTGCAAACAACTGCTTTGAGAAATTCATAGAGTAGGGGCGAGTTCTCTTTCGAGTTTAGGTTGCCCATTGTTCTTTAATAGGGGTGCGCGGAGTTTACTATGAGTGAAGTATTTCCCAGTAAAAACGGGATCAACGGCTTTGCGTCGCCTTTACTCGTAAATAACCACAATACAAGAAAGACGTTCCCAGTATTTACAGAAATGTTGCTTAACCCCATTACCCCATTGCGTGGTGCACGCATAAATCTATTAAGTGGACGTAATACCGGTTACGCATTTCGCCCCATGCTATGAAGACCAACTAATTTAAAGATTTGCTAGAACTAGCATTCCTAACGCCAAGCGATGCATTCACCTCGACATAGTTAGGTTTTGATTTGATATTTAAACGCTTCTCATGTCCTCTTTTCTTTATAACTTTCTTGTGAGTTATTAAGTTCTTTTTGAGACTATTTGCTAAGTAAGTATTATTCCTGCTCTTCTGACGACCGATGCGTAAAGTTGTGGACGCTGGTCCACCCCCTTAAAAGCATATTTATTACTGCACGGCGTTAAAAAAGCTTGCCAGCCTTCACGGAAACATCAACACCAAACCAACACGCCTGTTCTTTATAAAATAAAATTATGATGGATCGGCAAAGCAAGCATGAGCCGAGCGTTTTCAGATGAGAAGTCCGATAAAATGCCGCGTGTCGCCTATTGATTTGAAAATATTTAATCACGTGACTAAGATTGCTTCCTCATGCAAACAAAAAAATTGGCAGAAACGCTTACGTGCGGGAATGCGAAAGCATTCTAGTGCCTTTGCTGAAATGTCTTTTTTTTTTACGTGTTCCTTGTCTGCGCGAACTCCCGCCTGCATTCTAACTGCACCTCGGTAAGGCCACATAAAAGCGCGCTAAGCGTCTGAACACGCTCCCTTGCCCGCGAGGAGTTCATAACTCGAAGGACCGCTCGGCGCTGTTCAATTGGGCGTTAACGCTTTCTTATTTTATACGCTCATTTTAAGCACTCACGGCGCGCCGCCACCTCCTCTCCATTGGCTGCGCCGTCACGTGTGTATTTACGCACGCCCTAGGCACACCTTTTGTAGACGAGAACTGTAGAGCCGCCATGGTATCGAGGCTCGTCTCTCACCTCGAAGGTCCGGGTTCGACTCCCAGACCACAATGATAAAACCTACCATAGGTAAAACTGGTTGCAGTTCGGACAAACACTCAGAGGTACGACGGACGCCTGCCATCATGTCCTGCCTAGGGTTAACATATCGCACAAATCTCGGTGTACGCCAGTCTACCTTGCACTTTATAGAACCTCCCACAGGAAGAATGGAAAAAAACTGAACTTTCGGAACACCTTATAATTCAGCCGAGCCACTACGAGTTTTTCATGGCCCAGTGGGCATTACTCATATCACGCTGCTGCACAACACCAAACTAACGTGTTCCGCATTGTCCCGACTATAGTCCCCAGTCGTTGTATTAGGCAAGGACGAAGCTCGGCAGCAACTGTCGCACCAGCAAACTTGTCTGTAACTACTAAAGAGTAGCTGAGCAAAAATGTTGCCAACGAGAGTAGGTACCCGTCCCGATGGCTTAGCGGCTACGTTGTTGTGTGCTAAGCACGAGGTTGAAGGATCAAATCCCGGCAATGGCGATCGCATTTCGATGAGGGCGAAATGCAACGAAAGCACCCGTGTATCGTGCATTGAAGCCACGGTAAAGATCCCCTGGTGGACGAAATTAATGCAAAGTCCGCTACTGTGGCGTGCGTCATCATCAAATCGTCGCTTTGGCACGTAAAACCACAAAATTCAACCTGTATATGCCTCGATTATTTCTTAGATTGTGTAGAGGAGCCAATACTAAAAGTTGTCAAACTCGCTCATCACGGCTGTCAGAACAAAACAAGTCTAGCATGTTGGATTCGACGACCGGTCTCTCGATGTCTTCATCGCCTTCTGAGTGGTTAGTTCTTGCACACGGCTGACTACGCTGAACTTCAACAATACCGTGAAGCATATTACACTTTCGCTTGCACATGGCCACGGTGTTTCATATCTTTTGGCGTATATTTCATACAGCCTAACAATATTTCGAGCTGGCTGAATAAGCTGTAAATATTGCATGCGCGCCGCGACTACCATTGCGAAGCTGTTTTTACTTGCTCATTTAGGGCGGGAAGAATTCGCAGGCCCAGTCCGCCCTGTTATCTTCAAGCGCGCGCCCATTCATCAGAAGTATAATCATTTATAGGCCGCACCCATATATGGTCCACACGCCGAGAATTTCCAACTTTCAAACTTGTGTAGCTCCGGAGGATATGGTATTGATATGGCCCGCATTGTTTATTTTCGTGTACAAGTGTTGTTGAGGTCAAATGCCCGATCGTTATGAGGAGACTTTCCTTGCCATTCTCCCCGTGGAAATGACCAGACACACTATGGTACGACTTCCCGGGAAAGAAACGCGCACTCATCTGAAACCATTAATAATATCTCGCAGAAAGGAGGCCACCGGGAAGAAAGGGAGCCAAACAACTGGCCGCAGCACCATCAGTGAAATGAGATCGGTGTCATCGATCACCAACGGTGTATGCGTGATCGCACGGGCTAAAAAAGAATGATGAGGCGTGACTGCGTATTGGAGCGTAGTCCGGGGCCACAAGGCGCAGACTTTTCTCACGTGCTGTCTTTTAGGAGATTAAGGGTCGCTGGTATTGTCTAATTCTCCCTTTTCTTGGGCCTGCACGGAGCCAGCCGCGAATCTAAATGACTTCGCGTGTGTGAGCCGTTACAAATCGAGGCCTTAGTCGAGAGTTCCCGCGGCTATGGGAAGCAAAAGTCCCAGTGCTCGGAATCGATAACATCCAGCGTTTAACGACACTGTTTCGTATCGGAATTGAACAATATTATTACAATTTTTGATGCCTTTAGCATTTCTTGGATACTGCTGGCACACTCGGGGGGGGGGGGGGGGGGGGGGGCTATCTATTTATGATTATCTATGTTTGTATGTAACAGTTTTCCCACCGTCTGGGTCACAGCATTGTCCAGGGTGGATTGACTAGCACATCAGCTGCTGTGCTGAGGCAACAGGGGTCGCGAGCAGCCCTCGGATCAACTCGGTCACTGAGTGTGTGCCTATATGACAAGCCGCTCATCGACGAACCTCTCCCACAGAGAAATGGGCCACTGTAAATACGGATCTCAGTAAGCAACACTGTAAAAAAAAATGTGTCCGACGGTTACAATACTCCCAAATGTGAAATTTCGAGCGGAGCTCGATACGTATTTTCATTTCGCGATATATTGAGGCAAAAAACTGGACATTGAAATCATCGCACCGACTGGCAGTGGGCCAGTGCCGTCAGCGCCTTCGCAGAGCGAGCGCTGGCATAATGATAGCCATCGGAGCCAGCTGTGCAAGAAGACGACGACGAACGCGCGAGCAGTGGCATTAGTGCATTCGCGCGGGTTACGCCGAGGGACGCTGACGCTTAACCCAGGAACGTGCGTCTAAGAGCTTCGCTCTAAAAAACCGCGCAGTCGACGCGATTCGAAGCTGCCCGGGGAGACGAAAGGTGTGGCAGGCTCCAGCTTTCATGAACCAAGCTTCAAAAAAAAAAGAAAGAAAGCAAGTTATCTATGCGGTGAAACCACCTGTGTAATGTTAGCAGCAACCTGAGGAAGCGTCCAGTATTTTTGTATTGTTGATAATTACTTTAGCATGTCTAATTAACCAACCTAATATTCCGATTTACAGAAACAGATTTACAGATTTACACTACGTTTTAGCAGAACACATCCGGAAACATTAATCTCAGATGTTTGCAGAGCGCTTTCTCTTGCATGACTCCTTCTTTACGCGTTTGAAAGACAGCCCACGAAATAGCCAGACTATGAATATCGAGTTTTACTGCCATGTTTTAGCGCGTCTGAGGCAGGGAGGACATGTGGAGGAAGCGGTCCGGCCTCGGGCATAAGAGAAGCTAGAATGCTGCACGACGAACACTGCACCCTCTCACAAATCCCTCCGCACATGCGAGTTTATCGCCGGAAGCAACCTGGTTTGTACCTACAGGTTTGACTCGCTTTTAATTCGCTATCTTCCCAGAGTAATACCCATACTCAAAAGTCGTCGTTTACTCAACGCGGTGGCTTAGCGGCTATGGTGTTGCGCTGCTCTGCACGAGGTCGCGGGATCGATCGCGGCCACGGCGGCCGCATTTCGATGGGGGCAAAGTGCAAAAAATCATGAGCCATTCCGCTCTGTGAAGGTGGATGACCAGCGAAGCTGCTTAGCACACGACACAAAGGTGACACAGAATTTCGAACAAAGGTACGAAGTCATTTACCGTGATTTTTATATGCATTCGCGTGGACGAGGGGACCGCCGCCTCGAAGGAGGTGGAGGAAACTAGGCGGGACCGCCACTACGGAAGAGCGGAAGGAAAGGGAAGTAGACACGCAAGCTCTTGGAACGCCGAAAAAGAGAGGGCGGTGCGAAAGTATACACGGCCCACGCGGGTCGGCCTTTTGAGCTAAGATCCGACAGTACTTACCTGTACAGATCTATTATGGGAGCTTCGCCCTGATAGAGTTCGGATCAGCTGCGGTGATACCACACTCACCCCCAGCCACCGCAGAACGGTCATCCGCCTGCTCCGGCTGTCAGGGGTGCAGCTCTACACAGCAAGCCCAACCAAGAAAAGGTGCTGCAGTGCGCGGCAGCTCATCCAACCTGTTCGCACTTCATGCACTCGGGTTCTTTCACCCGGCTTGCAGACCGGCCGCTTCATGCAGCAAGTCAGGCTCAATCTGCTACCTCTCAACGGAGCCTGCACGTGGACCACTGGCTGCGGCGAGCGGGGCAGAGTATGTGAATATGCAAAGGAGACGCTGCCCCACGTCCTCGGCAACTGCATGTCCAAGAGCGGCATGTACACCGCACGCCACAAAAAGGTCGTGGCCCGGTTTCGCACTGTCTGCCGGAATCATTCATCATCCTCTACGAAAACCCCTTAGTGGGCAACGTCAATCTCCAACCAGGCCTCGTCATAGCGCGCGGAGAGAATCCGGTTGTCGCTGGTGTATGTTGTCCTTACGATAACAGTCCAGAAGCCTTCACGGAATTCCGAAGTGCCAAGGTCACCAAATACGAGCCAGTGCGACAACATCTGGCAAGGCGGTACCAGCGCGTGACCGCTGACGTTATCATCGTTGGTGCCATGGGCTCCTGGCACCCCGATACCACTGGCTAGAGGGCACGCTGCCTCAGGAATGGCGGCACGCCAGTATCACAATGGTGCCGAAAGCAGGCAAGTAGCCGTCTCTAAACTGACTGAGACCCAACTTGCTAACTTTATGCATACGAAAGTTATTTGAAAATGGCGTCCTGGCTACGCTTCAGCCGTACCTGGAAGAGCAAGTTTTACTGCCGCACACATTGTTCGGTTTCCGACCGGGATATCTACTCAAGACGTAATGCTTCAGATTAAAGGTTATAAGCAGAGATAAGGTGCCTCAGAAACGCTGACCAACGTTTCAATAAGATGACCTATCTTCGTTAAAGGCGGCCTCGTCATCCTCGGCATGTTAGTTTTAAAGGGTTAGTGCGGTAAGGTCACGTGCGGTTGTTGCCGGTGGCGGCTGGTTGTAAAGGGAGAGAGTTCAGTCTTCATGACGTGTATATGAATATCTGTGAACACTATATCGCGTATCCTAGTGAACTTTATCCTAGCTGCTTAACGGAAAAAAATTATGAAACGCGGTACAAGATACAAATGTAGGACTTACAGTATTTGGTTGTCAGAGGTCTGACGACTCTGCACCGTAGCTTTTCGAATCGTACCTTGCATCACCTGTTCTTAATTTCTTTTTCGTTGAACAGCTTCGCTAACGTTAGCTGGAAAACTCTATATAATCAATATGCAATGGGCTGCTGCCAGACGGCACCGATATGTCTGTACCTTTGTCCTTGCAGGTGTAAATGTAGTTTCCATAGCCTGCCTGCAGTGACATAAGGTCTGTGTCGTCCATTAAGTGGTTGGTCGGTACTGGCTTCGATTACTGCTACTAGTAATAATAATATATCAAGAACACGCATATGTATAAAATGTAAAGTAGGCTAGAAATGCCTTTTAGGAAAAAAAGACGTGACCCCAGCCCACTTGAACAGGGAATAGAAAAAGAGAAAGTTAAGGAGGGAAATGATTTGAGGAAGAAAAGGAGAACGCGCATCACCTTCTGTGTGACATCTTAAAGGGTTAAACAGCGCGCACACACGGGGACAGAGGGAAGAACGACAGGACACAGCGCAAAACTGCAACTGAGCCAAAGCCAAACTGCAAGTGAGCCAACTGCAACTGCAAAAGACAAACGTTAAAGAATAATAAAAAAACAAAGTAGGACACTCATCATATCGCCCTCGGTCCTTTACAAAGCGTCGTCCAGATATTCAATTTCGCTTTTTTTTAGAGCGTCACTGGAGGTGGGCTTACACAGTAGTCTTTATCACGGTTGATTTCAAATGCTTCGATCACTTCACGTGAAAGCTGATACGCCGTGGTTGCGCAGTGGCTATGGCGTTAGGCTGCTGAGCACGAGGTCGCGGGATCGAATCCCGGCCATGGCGGCCGCATTTCGATGTAGGCAAAATGAAAAATATCCGTGTACTTAGATTTAGGCGCACGTTAAAGTTCCCCAGGTGGTCGAAATTTCCGGAGTCCTCCACTACGGCGTGCCTGATAATCAGAAAGTGGTTTTGGCACGTAAAACCTCATAATTTAATTCTAATATGCAAGCTGGTCCTTCTCCTCCCTAATCACTGAACACTCCCTCCATACACACAACACTTGTGAGGTGTGTGTGTATATGCTGGTCATAAGTAGATAGCTCTCTTCCTAATTGCTGAATTTTCACAGCGAGATCACATTTCAAGGCGAAGTTCCAGTGTTTACCAACAGGCATTGCCGTTTCTTCGAGCTGTGCAATGTACATGAAAGAAGAAGAAGAAGAAACTTTAGTAAAGAATAGTCCGGCAGTTCTTGATGTGGTGGCCTCAGGCGACGGCTCGAAGTTCTTGGACTCGAGCGGCATCTTTGGCTTGCCGGACGGCCCAGAGCTGGTCTGCCAGCTCTGAACTTCTGATAGCCGCCTCCCAGCGGCGGCGACGCCTACGGAGAAGGTCCCCCGCGGCTCCCGCATCCGGGGCGGCGTCGGGAAGAATGGAGCTCGAGCCTTCTCCTACTCTGGCAACAGCCGCGATTCTGGACGCGTCGCCAACGGAGCTGCTTTGATTGCCGTTATTGCCGGCACACTCCCAGAGCATGTGTCGCAGCGTTGCTCTGTGTCCGCATGTTTTACACGCGTCTGTTGGGTACAAACTCGGATAGCAGTGGTGTAAGATAGCGGGGCTAGGGTAGGTGTGTGTCTGGAGCAAGCGTAATGTTACGGCCTCGTTCCTGTTCAATTTATCGTGCGGTGGTGGGAATGTGCGTCTTTCAAGTCTGTAGTGTTGGGTGAGGTCTCTGAACGTGGTTAGGCGATCGCCCCACGCCCAGTGTGTTTCTTGTTGCTGTGTTTCTATTGTAGTGTCCCGATCCGGCAGATCCGATGCCCCGCTCTCGGGGGCGGAGGCGGCCACATAATCAGCGGCGGCTCGGCGTGTGAGACCTCGAGCCGTGGCGTGGGCCGCCTCGTTTCCCGCGAGCGGAACATCGGTGTGTGCCGGGGTCCAGAGGAGGAAGACGGTAGAATTTTGGGGTTGCGAGGGCGAGTCGCCGTCGTCAGAAATTTGGAGTATGCGGGCTGCTTCCCGCGAGACACGACCACGCGCGAAGCCGCGGATTGCCGCCTGTGAGTCGCTGATCACGATCGCAGCGTTCGGCACCGCAACGAGTGCTAGGGCTATCGCGGCTTCCTCGGCCGCCTCCGTGTGTCCCGTGGTCACCGTGGCGCTCGCGAGGCACCTACCCGAGCGGTCTACAACCGCTATCGCGTGCGCGCTTCTCCCTCCTCCATATCGCGCCGCGTCTACGTACACCGCCTCGTTGCTGTTACCAAACTTCTTCTGAAGGTCGCTTGCTCGTTTGTTGCGCCTCCCGGCGTGGTGCGTCGGGTGCATGTTTTTGGGAAGCGGCGGGATGATCAGGCGGTCGCGAACAGAGGCGGGAACCGCCGTCTTTTCTCCATGCTGAGTGTGGTACGCGATGCTGAGCGACTCGAGGATGCATCGACCTGCCTTGGACCTTGATAATCGTTCGTATTGCGCAATGTCGTGCGCCTCGATTAACTCGTTGAGGGTGTTGTGAACTCCGAGCTCTAGAAACTTGTCGGTGCTCGCGTTGAGTGGAACGCCGACCGCCCTCTTGAAAGCCTTTCGGATCATGCATTCGACTTTGTTTTTTTCGGACCCGATCCACCTCAGGTAGGGGGCAACATACGTTATGCGGCTTATCGCGTACGCCTGCACGAGACGGATCGCGCACTCTTCACGCATACCATTGCGTCTATTCGTGATGCGACGCAAGAGTCGGATTGCGTCATCTACCGAACGACGAAGTATTCGCACCGTCTCTCCGTTATGGCCGTTTGCCTGCAGGTGTAACCCTAGGATTCTAATTTTCTCTACGTGCGGTACGGGAGTACCATCTGCCAATGTAATGCGTATTTTGGAATATTCCCGTTCCTCTTCGCGCAGGGTTTTACGACCTCTCCTTGTGGGTTTGTAGAGTAAGAGTTCGGACTTGGTTGCCGAGCACTCGAGGCCCGTTCCACGCAAGTAATTCTGAACCGCATCTACTCCTGCCTGTAGCGTTCGCTCGACGTGACCGTCACATCCTCCTCCGGGAACCCAGAGGGTGATGTCATCCGCGTAGAGACTGTGATGTAATCCTTCTATTTCTGTTAATTTCTCGGGTAGACCGAGTAGAACTAAATTAAATAGTAATGGTGATATGACGGACCCTTGCGGCGTGCCGCACGGACCCGTCTCAAATTCCGGTGATTCCTCGTCGCCGACGACGACGCATGCGCGCCTACCCGTGAGGAAATCTCTAACGTAATTATACATTCTTTGGCCTAGTCCTAATGTTCTAATTGTTTTTAAGATCGCTTCGTGCTTAACATTGTCAAACGCCTTTTTAATATCTAAGCCTAGAATTGCCTTAGTGGAGCTGGTAGTGTCGTCAACGATCTGGTGTTTAAGCTGAAGCAATACGTCCTGTGCTGAGAGGTTGCGGCGGAATCCTAGCATGGTGTGCGGGAACGCGTCATGATCTTCGAGAAAGTCGGTCACGCGGGTGAGAACTGCGTGTTCCATGACTTTCCCGACGCAAGACGTAAGCGAAATCGGTCTTAGGTTATCGAGTGTAACTTGCTTGCCAGGTTTAGGAATCATGATAACGCGGGCCCGTTTCCATGCTTTGGGAAGGGAACCCTCTCGCCAGCACTCATTGACGTAGGCCGCGAGTCGGGAGATTGACTCATCGTCTAGGTTTCGGAGAGTCTTGTTGGTAACCCGGTCCGGGCCGGGCGCCGATCGAGTGTTGAGTTCGAACAAGACTAACCGAATTTCCGATTCGCTAAATTCCGCGTCCAGTTTCTCGTTTGTGACGCCGTCGTACTCGGCGTGCTGGATGCTTTCGGCCTTCTTAAAGTAACGGTCACGTATTGCGTCGAGAAAGTTATCGCCTTTATAATCTCTTACGAGTCTACGAGTCTTATGGCCTTGAGCGGCCCGAGTCTCCTCCGGATCTAATAGGTGTCTAAAAAGACTCCAAGCGCTCGCCCCGGTCATCTGCCTCTCGAGGCCGTTGCACGTGTCTTCCCATTGTGCCCTGCATACCTGAAGCGCGTGTTCTTCAATGCCTCTGTCTAACTGTGCTATGCGTTTGCGCAACGCCTTATTATGTCTTTGGCATTTCCATCTCTTTAGGAGGGCTCGCTTTGCTTCCCACATGTGTAGGAGCCTGCTGTCAATTATTTCGAGGTTCGCCTCGGGCGGAACGTCGCTCGTTGCTGCTCCTACGTCCCTTCTGAGCGTCTCACTCCACTCGTCTATGTCCGTAATCGGCTCGTCGCCTCGCCCCGCTTCTTTTCGCTTCTTGCGGAACGTGTCCCACTTCACGAGTTTGAGCTGACGACCTTTGCCCTCAGGGTTAGTACCACGACCGCTCGGGCCCGTGCTTATCGTGATCTCGATCAGCGCATGGTCGCTCCCCAAATCTTCCTGGGTATTTTGCCAGTGCGCTGTTGTTACATTTGAAACAAACGCAAGGTCTGGTAACGTATCGGCACTCACGCTGTTCCCTCTGCGTGTAGGATCGGCGGGATTCGCGATCAGTGCAAGCCTTTGGTCTTGCGAGTCTTCCCAAAGGTGTTTGCCCTTGGGTGTTTCTCGGGTGTAGCCCCAGGCTCCGTGGGGCGCGTTAAAGTCGCCCGCAACAAGTAGAGGCTCGCCGCCGGTAGCCGCACGCGCGCCCCGCAGTAGGTCCCCGAATCTGTGCTGCAGCGTGGGTTTACTATACACGTTAAGGACGAAGAGTCCTCGGCCGCTCTTAGGAATTAATTCTACGAACACGTGAGGTATATTTACGCAGGCAAGTTCTCGCTGCGCCACAGTGACATTCCGTCGAACGAGCACGGCGGCGACCGGCAACGGGCGCGGCGGGGGAGACGGCCGGCGTGGAACCATCGCCCCCGGCCCAGCGCCACCCGCCGCGCGGCGTGTAGCCCGTTTCCTTCTTTGCCTGTTCTCCGTCGCGGTCGCGTCTATGGCTTTGTAGCCAGCTAGTTTAACCGGATGGTTTGTCTCCTGTAAAAGGATCACGTCCGGTTTCGTCTCGCGGCTGCGTATGAATTGCTGGAGATTACCCCGCTTCCTCCTGTAGCCCCGGCAGTTCCACTGCCAGATTGTGTATTGTTGTTTCCCAGTGTTAGTGTGCTTCGTTGCGTGTGTAGCCATGGTGATGCCTGTGTTTAATTTAACCCGTCACCATCTAGGCGACTTGGTTGCTGCTGCGGTTGCAGCTGCGGTTGCGTCTCTACGTCTGTGAGCGTGTTTTGCTGCTGCTGATTGTGTTGTTGCTGTCTAGCGTACGGCTTGCTCATTGTTCTGATTGGTCTGCCTGCAGCTGGCGACAGCCTCGTTTCTATGTCGTCTATGCGCGCCAAGTGCGCGGCTAACATTTGTGTTATTTGTTCAGAGAGGTTAGCTAGCGCGTTATTGAACATTTCGTTCATATGAGCCGTCTGTCTTGTAAAACGTTCCTCGAGGCTCTTCTCGATGTTGTCTACACGTTTCTGTAATTTCTCATAACGGCCACATCCCTGTTTGCTGTCGGGTCTTGCAGGATCTAGTGCGATCCTTTTCGCGGTAACTGGACGATCATCGCGTTCATCCGCCGTCTCCCTCGAGCTGCCCTCGTTGTCCGTGTCCATCCCGGCCGGCTCAGGCCGTGATGGAGTCGGTGATCGCGGCGCCGAGGACGGCGGCATCGTCGTTTGACGTTGCGATGGTTGCTGCGGTTGTGGAGCCTCGCCTTTCAATTTGATATTCTCCTCTCTAAGGAGCGCATTTTCGCGTTTAAGCATGAAAAAAAAAAAAAAAAAAATCGGCAGAGCCCATCTTACGATGGCTGTCGAGACTGTTACCATTAAAATCGTAGCAACCCAGCGACACACTATATCGCCACCACCAAAACGCGTTCTGTATCAGGGGGCGCTTGCTGCCGGAGTCCTTTGCCGGGAATTCCTCTCGACACGCGGCGCCATATAGCCGTGCGGCCTCGAAGCTTCCGCGTGTATATATATATATATATATATATATATATATATATATATATATATATATATATATATATATATATGTGAGTGTGTGTGTGTGTGTGTGTGTGTGTGTGTCAAGGGTTTCATTTCCCTAAGCACCAATTAAATTTAACGGATATCGTTTGTCATTGAAATGCAGTACATACCCAGTGACACATACCCAGTTACTCAATGGAGCGCGATAGTAGGCGAGAAAAGGGTTAGAACACAGGACCTTGTTTACCGGATACAGTAGGAATTATCCTAAGAAAGTGCTAGTCGCAACAATTGCTTTTCCCCGATGGAACGGGCACGGAGAAGCTGCTTGCTCCAGCATAGTAGACAATCTTCGAGGGCTATTTCCGCGGCCACTAAGCCGCTTGTATCTGTTGTGCTTGGTTGTCATGTTGAATCAGAACAAACATTCAAAAAAATCCGCTGCAGTTCTGCATCTGCGTTGATGTGACTGGGACGCTATTAAACAGCTTGCAAACAAAAACAAGCAAAGGCAGCTCATCTTCTTTATTACTTATCTCTCAGATATATCTTTGACCGCCAGTGCTGCAGTGCACTTCATACTGTTTCTAATGAGAAGAGTACCCAACCATTACAAGGAATCTCTAACGAAATAATAATTATTCTTGTAGAATGTTCATAGCGGCTGCCCAGATCCAAATTTCAAACGAGATGCGTACGTTTCATTATATTTTTCGACGTATTGAAAATAACAACGGAAAACCTCTTGTTAGTCTATCGATACCCAGCAGATAGGTATCCAAGAATTTCACCATTGTTGAGGTGACTGTGTAGAAGCTTGGCACAAAACCAATCGGCAACTGCCTTGTAATTTTTCGACTTGTCATACGCGGAAACGCGATGTGTTTGTTCGACTATTTTAGTGACCTGTATATCGGAACTGCCGTTATTGTTAGAATTAGTATTATAAGTACATATTCCCAGAGCGGTTGCCACTTTTCTTTTGGCATCTGCAATATGTCTACGAATATTTAAAAAAAAAAAAAAACTTCATTTGTCCTCACAGTAGCGTCATCTTTTTCTCACGACAGTATTGCAGTGTGACAGCCAGATTCTAATACTTCGTGAACCTGTACTGAAAACGGTGTGTTTTCTCAGTAGTTATTTCCACAATAGGATTACAGCACCCAGTTCCCTCATCGAGGAAAAAGAAAACATCAATATCTATCAACGAAATATTACCTTCTCCATATTTGACCTACTTTTCATCACTGTAGCTCATCATCTACTGCCACGCATCACCTACGTCCCTGTAACGAGACTGATTTATACAAACATATATATATATATATATATATATATATAGGCGCGTCTTGTTCCCGTGAGCGCGCTTCGTTCAAGCGTTTCCCCGCAGCAACAGTACTGCCTAGCGGGGGCTCTGCGCGTCTCAACCTGGTAGAGATCAAAGGAATGGAGCTATGTTAACTCCCGCGGGCACGGTCCTTCCCGCGCATTACGTTCCACTGACGCCCTCGTCATAATACGCTTATCTTGTCAGTGATGGTGCGGCGTCGCGACAAATCCCACGTGGGCACGTTGTTTTGGCAAAGCAAGGCTCTCTGTGTAGCCGTGTCTACTCTTCTAGTGACTGCCAGTTTTCTCCGTCTTTCTCGTGAAGCAGGCAAATTCGGTTTGATTCATATGCTCGTCGCTCCTATGACTAAGAGGCGTTGCTTTTTTTCTTTTTTTTTGCTCGTGGTGTTTGAGAGTTGAGACCGTGCACGTGGAAGAGACCCTGTACTGGACCACCTTCCAACTTACGCAATAAATACGGAGCTCGCGGATTCTGTGCAACTGGGAATTAATGCATGGTGAGCACCTGAATCGAGACTTGACCAGAAGAGGTTTCATCTGTGTCGTTAGGTTCTAAAAAAAAAGGAAATAAAACTATCTGGTCCTTGATTCCTCGAACCGAACAGTAAATTTCAAGTTTGCTCTCCTGTGTACGCGACATGAGCGTTTAAAGTAATGTGCATAGGAGGCAAACGCTAGGAGCCGCATTATTTGGTTAGGTTTGATCATCTTGAACGTATTTTCAAACACTGCGATACAACGGGGACAAGAAACTCTAGCATGAATGGCGCTAACTACCAACTAACCTTTATTGGAACGCGCACCAGACATTTATAGTCATGTCTAAAACAACAAAGAGAAACGTTTACAGTAGCAGGCACGCGCACAAATGGCATACAAGTACAATTTGTTATCCAGGAATAAAATTTGTTACCAATCGAAAACTATTAGAGCTGACAGGCTTTCCTACAGGTAGTACGGGACACACATTTCTATCCACAAACACCATCGAATGTAAGTTTGGCGAGACAAAATATAGCAATTTCTGTTTAATAGTTTGCTCAGTGCAAAGTGAAAGTTTACTAGGTGATCGCATCGCCTACACACCCTTTTGTTAATTACTGCATGTAGCGTAAGCATGATAATAATTTTTAGTAATTTGGGACAGGCCATATATTTTCCATAAAGTTCAACTCTCTACAAACCTATAACGTGGAACATCAGATGGAAGATGTAGATATGCAATGAGGTCGAGCATTTTTTTGAAGCACTTTTGCTGTGAAACAATTACTTTTTATCTATAAATTTGGAAACTAGATAGCAAAAGCTGCTTACTTACCGGCGACAACTTTCTGTTGCAACACAGCTAAAGCTAAGCGCATGAGCTCGCACGTGCGGAACTTTTCCTCTTGTGTACCTACGCCAAATAGTAGCGACGCAATGCTGGCGCTTTCGGTTTTAGTTTTACAACGCATTCAGCTCATGAGCGGTTCTTATTTCTGTATTGTCATCTGAGCTCGCTCAGGTTCAGATATGTGTGTCATTTTCTGAAACCGGACACGAATATTCACATAATTTACGAATGCCACACTCAAGGAACAAATCGCTGAGCCCTTTTCAAAAACATAGTACGCAGAGGTTGATTCTTGCTTCACGCTAAGCCACGCAGTATTGAAATACACGTTCAAAAGAATGAAATGCGCGGTAATAGTGTTCAGGCCTCCTGACACACACACACAAACACACACACACACACACACACACACACACACACACACACACACACACACACACACACACACACATATATATATATATATATATATATATATATATGTATATGATGCAACTGCAATACATTGTTTTCATTCGCAAGTACACGTTCAGTCCTGTGGTTCTTCCGTGTTCCGTCTTTACGTCGTTTATCGTTGCGTCGTATTTTTGCACATTGTGCCAGACTTACGCAGTCCGTCGGAGGCAAATTATCACCTTGACTAACATCAGGGTTCTTTCCAGCTGCTTGGGATTGCTCACGCGCTTGTACCAGGAAATCCAATGTTGAATTACACTTCCTTCGGTAATGCAAAGGTCCCTGGTATCCGCAGGTGGGGCAGCACGAGGTAAATAAGAATCGGCTGCGTCGGAGGCAGGCCGTTGGCCATTGTGGTAAGCCTAACGCGGCGTCTGCTGCTGAGCTTCGCGTTGTAACCCGCATCTCTACCATAAATGTCACGCAGTGAAGCCATCTACAAGCATTGTTTATGAATGCAGGCACTAACACCACAGAAGGCTCAGAGGTACAGCTAATAACGTGGCGACGAAAGTGTTAGCAGCAACCACAAGTGCTTGTCCTCATTGCCTCTACTCGGCATGCTAATCCTGGTGTTCTTCATTGGGACGCAATATTTTTGCTTGCGGAATGTCTGATTAAGTTTCCATATTTCTATTTCTAACAACGGTAACTTCAATGGGGTTTTAATATCAATACTTTACATGCGTCAATCCTTTAATGATATGCAATGTTTTTTCTTTCAAGAAAACTCTGTGGCTTAGCCGGTGTACGGTGTCTTCATGCTAAGTTTTATTTTTTTCACTCAGAATAAGGTAAAATTTGGATATTTACTTTGAGTATTGGCATTGTTTCATTATTTGCTCACAAATGAAGCACCGTTGCTTTTGTACTAGCTACTTTTGCTGGTTATACCGAATTCAGTGCCGATGTATTTGCGATGGCCCTTTGTTTCTATTCAAACTCATTCAAGCTGTTCTCATGTCACTTAAACCAATCAGTTACATTGCACTTCGGACTTCGCAGAACCCCATGGGGAGCAAGCATTATTCAACGTTCCTGCTTGTAACAGCGAACGCTCAACCTAGCGTAGAAGTTATTGTCTACACTTATTGCTTATTTAGATGATTTCGAAATTTCTCACTTGTCACTGTCAGCGTCTCCTTCTACCTTAGTATTGCGTCTTACATATCTTGCACGTTGTAATCAGCACTTTTCCCATCCTATTTTGAATTTTAGATTCCTCTTTGTGTTTTTTTAAATGTAAGCTGATCAGTTAGATCTTTCTTCTACGCTCTTATGTGTTCTTTTTTAATGTCGCACTGGTATTTCTCCTTTGCCCTCGAGTCTATAGTCTATTCGCACGTTTTACTTGCATTTACTTGTGGCTGTATTACACACCTTTCTTAGAGCGAAGCTTTCTATTTCCTGGGCTTTCCTGACGGCGGCTACTTGATGCCGCTGGATGCTGGTGCTGTTTTGACGAATACCTCATATTAAAAAAAATGTTGCTTCCCGATGACGGAATTTGAACTTCAGCCCCCAGCGAAAGAGCTCCTTGCCTGGCCATTAGGACACAATCGATTTTTTTTCGCGGTATTTATTACAATTACACAAAACACGTTAGCGTGAATGATATACAGTGGTGAAGGAAAATTGTGTGATATTTTTGTATTTGCGTCTTGTGAGCTAAACTGCTTAAAATGCTGGTGCTGAGTTACACCATACTGCTAGCCTAGGGAAATGATTTCTTCAATGCGAACTGTTTCATCGCAGTTTATTCACACCACATAGCCCGCCCACCCTGTACACAACTTGCGCATTTTAAGAATGTATCACAAGGAAACCGCAATATCAACCGTAGTGAAAATGTGTGTGTGCTAGTGAGGTAAATTTTAATGATGAATGGGCCTTTGCCGAAAGGAAGTTTTGGCATGCCACTGCAAGTTTGACACATAGAATGATATCAATTAACGAGAGAAAAAGAAAGGTACACATGCATTCACTCTCACAAAAGCTCGGAAAAGGGCTGCAATGAGCACCATGAAATGAACAAGTTCCAAATTGGAGCATTCCGATGCCGTTCCTTAACGAAATCTTATCCATCCCTGTCCATTCAGCAGCACCACACAAATGCATAATACTTCGATTATTGACGGTGCCATACTTCTCCGCTGTAGACATTTTTTCACTGCCTCTCTCTTTTCTTGACGCCAGTGCAGGGTAGACAACAGGACACTTTCTCTTTTTCGTTAACATTCCTGCCTTTTCTCGTTCTTTTCTCTCTCTACTACAATTACAACTGGTAAGGAAAAGAACCTGCCCAATGTTTCTTTAGCAGCTAAATTGGTTCGTTGAGAACGAATATTTAGATAGGTTCCAAAGGCGATCACGTGTATCACTCGACAAAGAGCTATTTGATCTTTAATTTCTTTTCGCCATTTTGGTGACAAGAGTTGTGGTGCATTTTTTAGAGTATCATTTATTTTAGGCTGACACCCTTGATGCCCAATGCAACAAACCTGACGTACTCATCCTTAAACATGAGAAAGCCTACAACGTATAATTCATTGCAGGGCGAATCTTCGCGGATGGTCGCAGACCATATGTCTTCGTAATGCCCATAGGTTTGCTGAAAAGTGTCTTCCAAAACACTGCTCCCACATCAGTTTCTTACTCACTTTGCGACAAATTACATTTTCAAAACTATGGTGGCACATCCTTTGTTTTCTGAAGACAATTTGTAAATTTCGTTGGAATCTCATGCAAGGAGAGCGCTGAAGATTAAACAGCCCGCATGCCTCGCAATCTCCGTATAACTACACCCGGCAGCCTTTAGCTCCTCACTTTTTCTTTTTCTAAGTGAATGTTGATAGTCATATAAGCATAGCTAATGAGGCTGTGATGATAGCAAGAGCTATTGCGGTTCGCTTGAAAAATTTTCACTTTATTTCCGCAATAATTTTCCGTATATTTTCACGATAATTTTTGTGTTCTCGCTTCCGATGCTTCCTTCTATGTTTCCCAGAGCATGAAGCGATGGGCTCACTGCTGGGCTTATGTGCACAGCGATGCCCAACTAGACGACGTCCCAGCAACTAGGTTATTTGCCAGCTGTTCTCACATATTATCTTTGTTGCAGGGACATAATTTATTCTGCCGCAGCATAGCCTAAGTCGATTTCGTGCCATTACACGCGACTGAACTATTTACTAAAGAGTAACTCTGAGGCCACGAAAAATCTAAAACTTTAGCCATCCCACCGCAACGGCATGTAGCATTAGTGGCGGGCCTATTTTCTTTTATTTTAGTAATGCACTCCAATAACAGTGTATTGTGTGAATCGAATGCATCTACACTGATACTACTTTTTGTATGCTGCTGCACTATTGATCCTTGCATAATTACCAGCGCTTGCTAACATGCAACGGAATAACGCCCTATAAACGCGTCCTAGCGCGCGAGGAGACATGCGATGTCACATGCCGGCCGCGTATTGTCAATTTGTGCACGTTTTGCATTGCAGTTGCACATTATTACGCCAGGTAGAACGTCATGTAGCAGATGCACAAGTAGTGGTACAAGGCAAAAATTAAAGAAGTTTTCAGCAAGAAAAAGAAGTTTAAGGAGATGTATACAAGAATTCTAGAAAAAATACATATTTTGTAGCTGAATAAATGAAGCTGGCTATTTGCCTCTGTCACCAGCGCGTTTCAAAGGGGATGTCAATAAATCACCATCGTCATCACCATAATTAGCATCGTATCGAGCCACTTGGCTTGCGATGCGATATGCGCGCCACATAGCGCCTATACGTGCGCCATCTACAGTGCAGTTGCATTTATTGCACCAGGAGGCACGCCATGTAGAAGTTCCATAGGTAGCGGTGCAAGGTAGATGGAGAAGTCTTGAGGAAGAGAAAGATTATGGAGATGTGTAAATATTGACGTAATCAAAAACATGTATGGCATACCTGATTGTTTCAAGCAGGCGAGGTGACTGTTTGTCACCGTCCCGTTTCAAAGGGAATGCCATTACATCATCATCATTATCATCGTTTCGTGCCGTTTGACACGCGATGTGACGTGCGCGACGGGTAGCATCGATACGTGCAAAGTTTGCACTGCAGTTTCGCTATAGTCCACCAGGTGTCCCGCTATGTAGCAGTTCCATATAGCAGTTTTATGCTGCATGTGGCTGGACGTGGTGCGGCTTGCAAGAACATTTAATAACGAAAATAATAACGAATTTAAGAACGCGTTCTTCTGCGGGCTAGGCGTTGTCTATGGAACATTTAAGAACACGCTCTTAAATTCATTACTATTTTCGTTATTAAATGTTAGTGCAAAGCGCCCCTGGTTAGCTCAAGCAGGCTAGGTGAATATTTGTAACAGCACGGGAACAACATGAACGTACCGTGTCACTGGTCAAGGGATGTGACATGTGCGCCGTGTAGTCTGGATACCTCTGTTTAGTCTTCGGTACTCGTTAGGGTGCCTCCTCGCAAGGTACGAACAGGTGGTCAAGAAGGTAATCGCAGAGCTACGCGTTCGGCTGCAACCAGGCAAACTCTGGCTCGGCAGACCGCTGTGCAGAGAGCAGGACGAGCCACAGCACAAGCCTAATTTCGCTGTCGACGCCGGGAGGACAGTTCAGATCGTGCTCGTGAAAACGACGCGAAGACACTTCGCCGCGAGTACCCTGCAGTTCATGATGCCAAAAGTGGAGCTGCTGTGGAGCTCTATTTTAGGCTGTGACTGCGCTGTGTATGCCGCGCAGGTCTGTGGCTTTTTACAACTGCTTTCTTTTTACACTGAATGGAAAAGTTCTGTGCTTCTGTGAGTAGTTTCATTAGGTAGTAAAGGTGCAGCGAGTGAAATGATTAAAATGAGGTCTGATGTCTGGTCGAGTTCTTGCTAAATAAAATGTAACTAGACCCTGTATATGGCCACTATATTTTACTTCTAGCAATTGACGGACAAAATATTTTCAATATCAGCCAGTTATCTTCATTAGGAAACAAGATAGGCCAGAATCAGATACAGTGATCACTTTAAGTACTGTACGTAATAAAACCAAACGAAAACTTAAAAACATTCAACTTGCGGTAACATGGGCTGGAAAACCGGAAGTTGGAGAAAAGCATGCATACCCTAAGGTGCCACAGAAAGGCCACAGCAACATATCTATTGCATTGTAAACGTAGGTCAATATGCCCAAATGCATACCGCCACCCTTTGAAAAGGCATCAACAACTTTCTGCATTATAAACGTCGTTGTCAACTCGACACAGGTAAAGAAAAGAACTTCGAGACTTGTGTAACGTGTCTTAGGCAGCTTTTCTGCATCTCATCTAATGTTCGTAACTTCACATCATGTCCCAATTTTGTGCATCAGTTTGAACGTGCAGGTCGGCGCTAGACTATTTCCCCGTTCTCGCTAGCGCCTTTCGAGCGATATCCGCCCAGCAACAGCGGTGCTCCAGCGTTTGTGGCGGCCTGGTGTCGACAACCTACGCCACACACCATCGCGGTTGGAAGAAGAGGGGGCCGTATTATCCCCTTGGGCGTGTTCGTCACACGCATTCTGCTGCGCTGACGCTGTCGTCATAATAGGCTCATCTTGTCGGTGACGGCCCCGCCGAATCCCCGTGAGCGAGGGAGTTCGCCAAGCGTGGTGGTTTCCTCATTCTTCCTTGCCAGTGCTCCTCCCTTATGCTGCGTTCCTCACTCGCCCTTTGGGACCCAAGGGTACAATCGCTTCGTCGTTATTTTGCCACATCTTGCACAAAAATTTCCCCGCTCTTCGCCCATCTCAACCTGGGAGCTTGTGCTTCCTTTGAACCCCCTTGAAGCGTATGCGTTCAGACTGATCGCCTGTCGAGTGGGCGGATATTGGAGCAAAAGAAACAAAAAAGAGCACCTGCGTAAAATTAGGCTAACAGTGGCTCTTGTGCTGCATGTACATTGTACATTAAATGAATTAAAAGACAGCTCGAGTGCACTTCGATTTTGAACAATCATTTTATTCCCCATACCTCCAGTACGGTTATCGTTGAGGTTTTTGACGCTTCCTGCCTCAGGATCAACGCAGATATAAGCGCTTTGCCTATATGTTAGGGGGATTTGTTGCACCTGCTAAAGCATAAACAAAATGTTTCGAACACGATTTAGAACACATATTATGGTACACCTTGCGTAGGTTGTGATATTAAATCCTGCTTATTCCTTCAGCGCAGTGGGATATACATACAATGACCATTACTGCGAAATGTTTGTGGCCTTCGCATATTTTGGCTATGCCTTAAGCATTATTTTTGTAAATATGTTACTGTGTAAGTGCGGTCTCTTATGGTTTACGTCAACGAGATTAGTGCAACAATTTATGCCCGTCATGATGCCCAAGCACTTCATAAATCACCTGACGCTCTTTGGAAGGACCCCCATGGCGATGGTGCCAAACAATCCAACACAGCACTAATTCTGTGAGGCGTAATTGAGTGTTTGTGAATTTTCACCACGTAACACGATAATGCTTTTTAGATATGTACGAGCCTTCGAAACACGCAGTATACCACGCTCTTACATTGAAAGCGCAACCTTCCCATCAAGAGTGCTGATTCCACCAGTTTGTTGTAGAGGATGCTTTATTTAACCTCCAAATGGGGAAGGAAAGGATCAATTTCATTTGCAGTCAAGCTCTAGGACAAAGGCCACTAACGTACACAGTATTAGGATGATAACGACAGTATCGCTCCAATATATTAACATTATTTTATATAAAGAAGATATCTTGCGCCATGAGGACCTAGGAAAGTGATTTTGGCAATCTTAGAAAAGACGAAGTATGCGCAAGTGTCTCGAGAATTCAGCATGGTAAAATTACATGAGCATATAAACGATAATATTACTGGAAAATATAGATTGCGTCAATCGGTTGAGGAATATAGGATTGCAATATCTACCTCTGTGATAAGACGCCAGAAAAGTCACCACGGAAAGCATACGGGAAATAACTAGTGCTCACTATTTGATTTAAATGAAAAATTGATGGAAATGAAAGCAGATGAGAAAACAGCTGGCCGCAGGTGTGATATGAACCCACGTCTTCGCATTACGCGTGTGATGCTCTCACCAACTGAGCTACCGCGGCGCTGTTTTCCCATCCACTTTCCGGGGTATTTATGCTTTACTACTAGAACTAACCCTGAGAGTGTTATCTTGTGCCACCATACACAAACCTTATTGGCTGATGTGGAACGTAATTTCTGCCGCAGGTGCCGCGTGTACGTTGTTCGTCTTTTGCGGCGAAGACAATTGCATGGTGAATAAACACACACGCGCTACCTGAAGGCATCAGTGTTGCCAGATTCAAAACCCCCGTTATGTAATGCACGATAATAAAGGAAACCAAGGGAACCATAATACGCCAAGAAGTATTGTTCGTCTCTTAAGATACGGTTAATATAAATTGGACCCCTCTGTTTCCTTTCTTCTCGTTCAAAATCTACCTTTGCCATTTGAGAGTGTCTTTTGTGTTCTTACATCAGCAGACCGGTAGAGGCTTAACATCGGTACCTGAATAAGCCGAATCCATTAAAAATGGTCGACAGAACGACAACAAAGAAGCTGCTGCTATGGTTACAACCTGACGCTGCGTTTCTTTCTTCGTGACTTATCTCTGGGCATACTTTTGCGCGAAAGGGCAAACAGGAAACCGTAGGGTTCGCATGACCCCTTGACAATGAGATTAAAGACGTGCGAATAAACTCGCGGAAAAATGTCCTGGCAGTTGATGTGCTACATCGCAGTGCCCTACAACACCTACGTAATATAACTGATATCGACAAGGTAAAGGTGCGATCAATGATCCCTACAGGCGGCGATGGTACTGCGGGCGTCATTTATGACGTCGACGTTGCCATTCCTAATGACGACTTGCCAACGCTGATAAAGCCATCGACAGAAGGCAATTTCATTACAAGGATCTCCAGATTGGGAAACACATGCTGTGTGAAGGTCTTGTTTGAAGGAGACAGCCTTCCTTCCCACGTCAAAGTAGGACATGTCCGCCATCCAGTACGACCATTCGTACCGAAGCCCCTCCAGTGTTTCAAGTGTTGCAAGATTGGCCACGTGAAGGGTGTCTGCGTGAACAGCGTAGTGTGCCCGCGGTGCTCCGAGTCCCATTCAGAAGACGCCTGCAGCGCACATGTTCTAAAGTGCCCTAACTGCAGTGGTCCTCACAAGGCCTCATCAAAGGATTGCCCGCGGATGCGGAAGGAATTCATGATTCTAAAACGCATGGTGCGGGACAATTCAACGCATCGAGAGGCTGCTACCGCTGTTCGGCGACGTCGGCTTCGACACCGAAAACGTTCAAGAAATTCCGCAACTGCAGATAGGTACACACCAGCTACAGTCAGAAGGGCTGCCGCATCTCCACACTGCGCCACCAAGACAGATACAAGGAAAGCGAACAAAGAGGAGAGGCTCGCCCGCCCTGAAGAATGGCCTGAGCTACCGAGGGCACGACTCCCTGCTAAGTTACCTCAAAACGCACCGACTGCAACGCCTTCTGCGACTGTTGAAGCGACGCTGGCTGATGATCTCCAGGTCATCAACATTCTGCGGTCGCTCATGAGTGCCATTCGCGTTATACTTACCAACATGAAGTCTTCGTCTGCGCAAAGCGCACTACAGGTGTTGGACACTTTGAGTCCAGCACTTGCAGCTCTTAGTTAAAATCATGGCTCTCCAGAAGCCGTCGTTTCGTGACGAAGTCCGAAACGCGTCGATATTTCAGTGGAACGCCAGAGGACTGAAGTCACGCATGTCGGACTTTCGACACTTTGTGTTCACAAATAAGTTCCCGATCATCGTCATCAGCGAGCCCCTATCAGATAACATCAGACTGTCCGGATATGAGTGTTTCATGTCCGCCACCCACGGAGAATGCAGCAAGATCATCGTATTCATGCGACGTGATCTTACGTATGTCCATCACCCAGTGTCGCCAGACCAAGAAAACCAATACGTCTGTCTGACAGTGAAGAAAGGCAAGCTCACTTTCACATTAATTGGAGCCTACATATCGCCCTCAAGTCGGTTGGACTGCGAGAGATTACGGCAAAACACCACAGCGACTCCGCAGCCTTTGGTGATTACTGGAGATTTTAATGCCCACCACCATCTCTGGGGAAGTTCTAAGATAAACTCGAGAGGCAGAAGATTAGTGTCATTTGCCTCCAAACAAGAACTGTGCTTGTTCAATGATGGAAGCCCCACCTTTCTACGTGGAACTGCCTACTGTAGCTGCCTGGACCTGACCTTTGTTTCACGCTCCTTCACTAGAAAGGTCAGGTGGTTTCCGGATATTGAAACGCGGGGAAGTGACCACCTACCCACTTATCTTAGGGTTGAAGGGTTGACGGACTCCAGGTTAGCCGCCGTCACACAATGTATCGACTGGCCAATGTTCAAGTCAATTGTCGAAGACGGCTGTCGGGATGACTTGTCCACTAGCCTAGAGGACATCATAAAAGGTGCCCTAGAGGCTGCGAAACATTCGCTTCTGAGAACGTCTACACGCACCGAATACGACATTGAGCTAGAGAAGCTTCGTGCAATTCGTCGTCGGGCAGAGCGAAGATACAGGCGCACGAAGTCTACATGACTTGAGGTTGGCCAGAAGAACTCAAAAGAAAATTCAGCGTCGCATGGACAAACTTGCATCACAAAGATGGAAATCATTCTGCGAATCTTTGGATCCACGAAAACCATTGTCTCACATATGGAGAACTGTTCGTGGTCTCCGTGGAACCCCTCAGCAGCGCCACCCTTTTAAGTCTTTGGCCCTTCACCAACAATGCAGCGAGATTGACGTAGCGGAAGCTTTCTGCAGGAGGATTGCTGGCGAAAGTAGTTGCGCTGGAACATCGACGCTCCGCCACTCACCAATTTCCCGCGACTCCCGCATGGATAGTCCTTTCTCCATGGACGAGCTCGAAGCTGCACTGGCCTTGTGCAAGCGTTCATCTTCACCAGGACCCGACGGTATAACCTACCGTGCCCTGTGTAATCTTGGCGATGAGGCTCGAAAAGTGCTCCTGCTCCTGTTCAACAGCTCCTGGCAGACAGGTACGGTTCCCCAAGAATGGAAGACCAGTCGCCTAATTCCACTGCTCAAGCCTGGCAAGTCGCCTGTAGACATTGCATCATACCGACCAATTGCGCTTGCCAGTTGCATCGGAAAACTAATGGAGAGGATGGTTCTAGCACGGCTAGAATGGTACCTCGAACATTACCAGGTATATCCAGATGCAGTGGCCGGTTTCAGGCGTGGCCGTTCTTCCATAGACAACGTTATCGACTTGGTGACGTACGTCGAGCACCAGAAGTCCTGCAAAAGATTATCTGCTGCTCTGTTTCTGGATGTTAAAGGAGCGTACGATAACGTAACGCACGAAGCGATTTTCAACGCGTTAGAGGCAGTAGGACTTGGCGGCAAAGTATATTTTTGGATAAGTAGCTATCTACATAAGAGATCCTTTTTCGTACTTACCGAGGATGGCCCGACCTCCCAGCATTACAGTAACCGTGGGGTGCCTCAGGGCGGAGTACTCAGCCCAACGCTCTTCAGTCTAACACTCATTGGACTCACCGATATCCTGCCAGGCACCGTTAGGCTCTCCATCTATGCCGACGACATTTGCATTTGGACGTCGGCTGTGACGCGACTGCAGCTTCGCACGCGGCTTCAAAAGTCAGCTACTTTAACATCATCCTACCTTAGAGAACAAGGACTTCGTATATCATACGAGAAGTGCGCAGCGGTGGCATTTACCAGGAAATCAATGTCACCATACGTGATATCCGTCGACAGACACATGATCTCGTACAGCACGAGTCACAGATTTTTGGGGGTGGTCCTTGACAAAAATCTCTCCTGGACCCCTCATGTGAATTATGTGAAAAAACGCCTGACAGGAATTTGCCATATGTTTAAGTTCCTTGCAGGAAAGACCTGGGGAGTGCCAATACACTCTATGCTGCAACTGTACAGGGTCCTCTTTATTGGATTCCTGCGGTACAGCCTGCCGGTCATGTCCAACACCTGCAGAACTAACCTGAACACAATCCAAAGCATCCAAGCCCAAGCACTCAAGATATGTCTCGGTCTACCGCGGAGTGCGTCAACGACTGAAGTTATTGCAGTCGCTCAAGATTTCACTATTAGAACGCACATTAGCATTGAAACAATGCGTGTGCACATAAGACACTTCGCCCGGACCCCTACCCACCACCTAGCAAGTCTCCCAGTAGATAGGCCCCACACGACATTCAGTGCGACTGTCTTCGCGCACCGTGCCTCTTTCAGGTCAGGTTACACACCTGCGGCAAGGCCTTCTATTCCTCCATGGTGCATGCGCCGTACTCAAGTGAACCTTACAGTCCCAGGACTTCAGAAAAAGTCGGACTTGCCATCATCAGCGCTCAAGCAACTAACCTTACTTCTCTTGTACGAGAAATACAGCGACTGCACACACGTCTACACTGATGGATCAACTACATCAACCAGTTCCGGCGGCGCTGTAGTTATACCAGCAATGGGAATAACCAAGCGGTTCAGGACTTCCCATGTCACTACGTCTACAGCTGCAGAGCTCGCGGCTCTCCGCGACGCGCTTCAAGTGATAAATACTGAAAGTCCTAGAAAATGGGCTGTCTTCTGCGATTCAAGGCCGGCCTTGCAATGTGTGCATTCATTTCTCCGACATGGAACTCACGATCAGCTCACGTGCGAAATCGCGGAACTTGTCCATCACTTAAGAGAAAAAGGCCATGATATCTCTTTTCAGTGGATACCAGGTCATTGCGGTATCATTGGTAATGATGACGCCGATAAGGCAGCTCGGACGTCAAACCAAGAAGACCGCTGCGTCCCCATTCCGCTCTCAAGGACCGACGCCGCGAGACAACTTGGCATTCTGGCAAGCACTATCTGCTTAGCAGAGTGGAATACCGTACATACAAGGCGCACAAGACTGCGCCGACTAAACCCGTCACTTCAACTCAGACCTCCAGCCGGTGTGCACCGGCGTGAAGCGTCTCTTCTGTGTCGGTTATGGCTTGGAGTGGCCTTCACAAATGCCTACTCAGCACTAATTGGAATGGCTGATAGTCCTGCATGTGATGTTTGCACATGCGAGGAGAACATTGACCACATATTGTGCCATTGTCCTCAATTTCAAGCACAAAGACAGTATTTGTCCGACACATTCAGGAAACTAGACGATCGTCCTCTGAGTGAACAGACAATATTAGAGCACCGTCCCGACCGATCATCGGCTCAGAAGGCAGTGAAGGCACTTTTGTGTTTTCTCAGAACTTCTGGTTTGCTCGAGCGACTTTAACTGAAGTGCTATCCGTACACGTACCTACACCTTCTCTCTCCCTTCTTTCTCTTCCCCTTCTCCCTTCCCCCAGTGTAGGGTAGCCAACCAGACTATTGACTGGTTAACATCCCTGCCTTCCTGTATTCTTATCTCTCTCTCTCTCTCTCTTGACAGAGGAAACGACTATGAAAATAAATAATTTGATGACATGTAATACGTTAGACAAGTAGATTCACGTTAGAAAGACGGCTAACAAAAACGCCGACTAAGACGGTGTTGTCGAGCGAGTTAGACACTTCTCCTTCCGCACGCAAAAATTGTTCGCAATAGAGACAAAAGTGTCCCAGAGTGGGGAAATAATACGGCGACGTCTCGGCACTAGCTCTAATCCGTTCAATCCTCCACTTCACCGTCATGTCGGATCGTGCAAAAGGCTTTTACTACAGCAAATGATCGAGCCAGCAGGAGCGAGTGCCCAGATGTCCCCATGTTCCCCTCCCGCGTGACCACCTTCAGCGTCATGACGCGATTGCACCTATAGTTCTCGTAACACGAAACCAAAACTGCTTCGTAGAGAGATACTACATAGTTTTGAGGATCGGAACGCTATAGCCATTGAGCCATCGCGGCGAGTACAGTCATGAGTTCTAAAACCATAGAAATAACATGGGCGAGCCTGAAAGTGCCCTGAATAATTCAGCTCAACTTTGTACTCAGATACTAAAGGCACACCCAAGCTTACTGGTTTTGCTTTTTATGGTTTCGAAGTGCGGAACTTTAACACACCGCCATGGCTCAATGGCTGTAATGTTCTCCTTGCGAGCACGATGTGGCAGCGTTGATACCCAGCCACGGTGGCCGGGTTCCAATGGGACGGATAGCGAAAAACGCTCGTGTACTGATGTTTAAGTGTGCGTAAAAAAAGTCCCAGGTGCTTGAAATTTATCCGAAGTCCATCACTATGGCGTCCATCAAAACACATTGGGCTCTTTCGGCACACTAAACCGCACAGTGTGACTTTAGGGCCTTCCTTTAAAGCGATAAACCAGAGGCCGGAAATTGTGTGAGCAGGTACCCACTTAAGCATAACTGCCAGTGCGCAAAGTTGGGCATGTTCCTTTCACGAGGTTGCGTTCATATTGGCAGTGGAAAATTGAAGAAAACGCACACACACAAAGAAAGTAATGAGATGTGCGGGATACTGCTTCTAGCAATAACCTCATCTATTTTGTTTCTTTGTATGCGTGTTTTCAATTTTTTATTGCCAGAATGGCTGGAAGTATTTGGTATTTGTGCCTCAATTCCCTTATGGTGGAACAACGAAAGATAAGTTATTTGTGGTAGTTTAGCGGCTATAGAGTTATGCTGCTATAGGCTTAAGGCAGGGGTTTTGATTCTGGCCGCAGCGGTCGCATTTTGATGGAAGCGAAATGTAATAGCACGCTTGTACTTAGATTCTGGTAGGTTAGAACCTCAGGTGGTCCACTACATCGGGCATCGTGATCGGATTGTCCTTTGCCGACACAAAACTTCAGAATATAATTTCTTTTTAATGAAAGCTAAACCAACTACACTAGGAAGTGTAAAGTTTGGCATGCAACGGCTTCGGTTCGCAAGAGGGACCGGAAGGTTATGGTGCGCTTTTTGTAGCGTAATATTATTTTGCAAAATGAGGGAGAGCGAGTGAGAGAGAGAGAAATCATTTGAAAGACGTCAGGGAGGTCGGCCTGGAGTTGCGTGCCCGAAAAGACAGATGAACAAGCATTTCAGTATTTTCTAGGCAGCCATCTCAGACATAGTGAACAGTAATAAGAAAATATGGACCTGTTTTTGTAGCAGTGAAGTGCAGCTGGATTACAGCTAGAACAAGAAAAAGACGGTCAAATAGCACTAGCCTCAACAAATGCAACATGCACGTCGTGCCTTCTGTGTGCTCGAGTGTGCCGGCGTGCGCTAGTGGGATGTGTCATATTTTCTTGGAGGCATAGAATCAATTGCACTGTACGCAAAGCGACAATGGTGCAAATCGTAGCTCAGAAGTGGCAAGCGGATTTTGCAAAGAGGAATATCCAGGCATAGAATGAATGCGATACGGCCTTTATAATCATATTGCCTTTATGTTTTACTCTTCCGTCCATTCGGGGCGTAGTGACTAAGCATGTTTTACTAGTAAGAAAGCTCTGAGAGTGAATCTGGTTAAAGCTGCACATCGACGTTCGCCCTATGGAGTAGTGGCTATATTTTTTGGATCATGGAGCTATGTGACTTATTTCTTTTTTAATCCTTTCAATTCGATTCTTTTTAATAAAGGACTTCGAACGAGCTTTGAAATACGGTTTTAGGGCTTACAAGTTCATTGCAAGCGAGGGTGCCTTATCGACTGCACTCTGCTCTGAGTATTTATTTATGGCGTACGTTATTTCTTTTTTCTGGAATGAAGACAGGAGACATTCGATTTTTCGAGTAAGCCGATAAAGTACGTCACCACAATCCGGGTTTTCAAGAAAGAGGATTAGTTCTGGCCCATGAATGAGTATTTTCTTCCATGCATTACATCACGTTTCTAAATATGGCTTTGGAAATAGCTTGGAAGTGTTTCTGCAAGTGTCTTTGTTTGGCACTTTGGTCGGATTATTTCATTCATCTATAAGTAGCTATCTGGAGTTTTTAGTAGACCAACGATGGTGACAAAAAATACATTTCAACGAGGGGTAGATTTTAGCCACATCTTTCTTGCTACCTGCTGCGATGTTCATCCGTCGCCCTGAATGAGCCGCTATTGTGTTTCGTCGCTAAGGACGAGGAAGAAGCGGCTGCGTTTCGATGGAGAGATGACGTCAAAACGCTCGTGCACGGTGATTTAGGTACCCGTCGAAGCTTTTTCCTCTATGAGCGACATTATTGCCGAGTTTTCTATGAAAGCGTAATTTGTCATCGACTTTTCAGCTCTGGCCCGTAATACACCCACAAGTTGATTCGTTTCTACTTCATTTGCTATGCGGTTTCATTAATATTTTATTCGATTTTTTTTTCATAGAGTAACATCCCGTTCATAAATATTTATGGAAGACTATAGAAATTCGTCTTGCGGGTTGACTACTGCAAGATTTTTTTCATGATAGAGTAAATGATTTCCCCCAATGAAAGACTCGTGCGAGCCTGGAAGGTGCAGTGAGAACTCGTCCGCGCAGCAAATGCATATATTTCTATTTGCTGTAAAAAATATGGCTGGCGTCTCAATCTCCGATTGAGACGCCAGCGACCATAGAGCACCGTTTTCTACGAAAAAAAAAATAAAACTGCGGAAACGAGCCAAGTTGGCAGAATCTGGACACAACATCAATCGAAGCAGATATCTTGGCAAATTACACACCGCAATTAGGATCATTTAGAGAAATCCGGCGCTCTGTGGGTGTACCACACGCTTTGATAATATTTGAAGCCCCCGATATGATGGGGCAAGGAGTGACGTAGGGCAGAACGTGAAGAGAATCAGTGAACTGAGGAGTGTCTTTATTTTGCGAAAAAGTAGCGTGGTGCTCCGGCGTTATACTGACGCTCTTAGGTATAGCTTGATCACCTTATCGGAGTCACTGCTCATTAAAAAGCGCATGGTCATCGCCCAAAGGAGCGTGTCGGCTCTGCAGCAGGCTTTCACCAATGATGTTAAGTTTGCTAATATGACTAGGTTACCATAATATTAATTTTAGAACGACAGTTTATTCACATCCAGAAACGCTTAGTTATACTTCACTAAAAAGAATAACCTACTCTAAACTGCATTCCGTTTAATAACTCTGTTTCTTGATGCAAAAACGTCTCCTAGTTTGAACAATCTTAACAAGCTCCTGTGCTTCGAACTTGCTCGCAATTCCAAGCAGCATTTCAGTAGCGAGGAAAGGCAGCGAGTATGTAGTTACGCAGATAGGGGAATACAGTCTATACAGTTTCGGTGAACATTACTGGCTGAAGGGCTGCGCGAGTCGTTATTCGCCATAAATGGTGCATTTCTATGGAAACCGTGCCTGCTTCAAGCTATCATGCAGCCGCTAGGAGGGCTGTTTGTTTACATGCCTTTTTTTTTCAGGACTTAGGGCCAAGAAAGCATTGAAACACACATAATTTTTTCCACAGTGCCTCCAATTCAGCTTTATTACTTTGCTTCGGCTGCAAAATAATACTCACAGTATTGCGCTAACAGCGCTAACAGCGTTGCCAGCGCTAACAGGAAATTTACATGCAACCCATGCCCCCCCCCCCCCCCCCCTACCCCCACCCCAACGTAACCTTCAGTTTTCAGCCCACTTGAATATATTGGTCTTAAGTTAGCTACGGCGGTCACGCTTGCGTGTCTGATTGTGCGTGTCTCATTAGAAGCACGCACCAAACAGTCAGCTAGTGCACCCGGACACCGGCGTCGGCATAATTGGCCCAGCGTGCAAGAATATGCGTCAGATATAATAGACGGCATAAGAGTCTTACAGTGCGACATAAGGAAGCATGTATATAGGTTCATTTATAACGAACGAATTACAACGGCCACAGTGAAGTGTTTTCAAAGCCTTGGGCAGCTTCTCGGCTGTTTCAAAGGGACTGAGAAAGTTCTCATGTAGCTTCAGTGCCTTTCAAGAAGATGCTCGGACTGACATAGATTCGAGGTTTTCGTTTTCTTTTTCTAACTCTTAGTTTCTCCGCAATCCATCCTCATTTAAATTTTCATTCAATCGAAACTGTCTTAGTAGCTGTGAATACCCACTTAATTTTGTATTGTTTTCTAGAGAAAGTAAACACATCTTAATATATCATAGAAATAATAAAAAATGTACTTTCTGCACATGCCTTTTACTTCGCCCGTTTATCCTTCGCATCGAAACTGTTTTTACAAAATGACAGTATTATCAATGTTCATCACGTTAGGCCTTGCAATACTGAAAATGAGTTTTTCTGGATATTACCGAATTTCGGCAGCATTTCATATTTATGAGGCCTTCGGAGGAGGACCACTTGGGAAGACCGAGCGGGGAGAACATGGACAGGAAACGCCTACGGTGGCACAGCTAATATGCGCACTGCAGCACATCTTACCTCCTCGCACCTTCAGGAAGTACGAGTGAAGATGAAGCCCAGCATGTACTCGGCTCTTCCGAACGGCACATTTAGAAGCTGTGCAAGAACCTGCGCCCTACCTTCCATTGTGCAAGGTGTGCTTCACCAAGAATCGTACCCCATTTTTTTAAAAATTATGTGCTCTTCATTTGCTGTCACCGTTCCCACCACTCGAACTTCCCACGTGGTCTCACTCCTCCTTCTCGTCTTCACCGCCCCCCCCCCCCAAAAAAAAAAAGAAGGGATCAATAATCAATGCTGTAGAGTTTTTATAAATAGAGACATTTAAGCGATACGTAGCCTAATATACTAAACTTGTATGCTACTATTGTTGTTTCACATGGTTTAGTCCTGAAATAAAAGAAAAATCTGCTTCCATGACAAAACCATGATCTGATTATGAGGCACAACGTAGAAAGGGCGGGTGAGGAGAGAGGATTTCCGTAAAAAAAAAGTTTACAATATGCGGGTCTTAAACGTGCACCCGTAGGCACGGCACATGAGCGTTCTTGCGTTCCGCCACCATTAGAATGCGGCAGCCCCTGCCGGGATCGAATCCGCGACAATGTGCTCACAAGCGCAATGACACAACTACTTAGCTACTGTGGCGGCTGATTGTTCTGCGATACAAACGGGGCGAAGTAAAATGGATTTGGAGCAAGGGAGACGTTTATCAATGCTCAAATATTTAGTATGACATAGTGCCGTTTCGGGCCCAGTGATCTTACTTCCGAGGCTTACCGTGCAAATCATACCGCACACATCAAGCGGCGCAATCTCCGTAATCACGCTTGCGCACCACGCATGCCGCACGTGGTGAACTCCCCCTTTTCCAGAACCATAGCATGCTCGGTTAGACCAGAGCAAACATGGTCACGGCGCGGGCCATAAAGAGTCCGTCGCTGCAAGAACTACACGAAACGCTGAGCCAGACAGCCAGACCAAGCTCAATGACAGCAATAGCGGAGGGCGTCTTTGAGCGAGCAGACCGATCGTTTTACCTGGGTAGTTCTGATCGACCTTGGCGGTGTAGTGCTGCATGTGAGAGCACCATTGCAGAAGCGAACCAAACGCCGTACTCTAGACGACACGCGTGGGAACACACTTGTGGGAATTCGAAAATAATGTGTGCCTTGCTGCGTCAATTTGGCCACTGTGGTAAATGCGTTGGGCTTTGTCGGCGGTTGCACGATAAAAAATGGAGCAGAAGCTAGCACTGGGTTCATTAGCTTGCTCAAGCGTATCGATGTGGTGTGATGCGCGACAGCTATTCTGCGAAAACTAGCGAGCCTATAAGTAGGCACTGTTGGCCGATGATACACCGGGTGTCTAGACTATCACTGGAAAGTGACTTCAGTGACGGTGTCTCCGATGGATTGTCGTCGATACGTCTGACAATGTCTGATGGGTTTCTTTCTGTGCCCTTTGCATGATTCTACATGAACAGTGTAGTGAAAGCGCACGAGAGAGCGTTTAAATGAATTTGTTGCAAGGTTACAATAGCATGCTCAACTCTTTTCATTAAGGAGATTCATAGTAAGGTGACCGATGAGCAGGCACAGACAAGTATACAGTTTTACACTTCTTTCTCTTTGTGATAATTGCTTGACTCCTGATAGCTTAGGCAGGTCAGGGTACCGAGACAGCTAATTTCCCAATTATCGCAATAACTGGTGGTTGATCGGTAACTCAACATGACACCGTGGAGATAATGATAATATAAAGTTAATGTGTAAATACAGTAGAGTGTTATTCAAATACATGCTCGCTGATGATTCTAGTTGCTATATATTTCCTGCCGAGCTGTTCCTCACTTTTCATAGCACAAGATAGCAAAAGGGAGAGCACTGTTTTCTCAAGCACATCACCCTTGCTATCAGCCTAGCCTCTCTGTCACCATTTCTGTGTCCAAATATTTTCAGTGTTGAGACGAGAAACTACAAGCTTACTGGTGTCTTTATCAACTACAGCGCTTGTATTTTTGTTCGTTTTGTTCAGCTTTATCCCCTCCCATCTTTCATTGTTCTTTGGTGCGCTCGCCCATGTATTGATATCGGCTCAATATTTGTTTTATGTCATTCCATCGTTCATCCTGTTTCCTTACTTTATTTCATTACTTATTACACGTGCTTTTTCTTAAGTAACCTTGTTCTTCCTATGTTATGTTCTGTTTTTCAGCGATTGCTGGGGAACCCAAACTTGCGCGTTCACTTAATTACGCGTCTTCCCTTAGGCTATTCTTACGTCCTTCCGTTCGACACGTGGTCCCTTGATAAGCTCCCAGGAGAATGACTTTATTAAGTTACGTTTCTCGGTTTGTTCTTGTAGTCTTCGTTGTGTGTAAGGCTGTTGTATTTACAAGTATTGCAGATTACCTTTGCAGTTCATATGACTACTTTGCTTAGCTTAGCAGTACATAAGACTACGTAATTATTCTTTTGAAATTTCCCTCCGGGAACTAAGGCTTTCTTTCCGTGGGCTTGTTCTTTCATTCAATTTTACTGCGAGAGCAGCTAAACTCCTTCAAATGAGAGTAAAGTTGCATGGTGATTGTAATATAGCGATCAAGAAAGACGAGGAAAAAAAGAAAAAGATAGACTTAACATGCGCCGACTTAAACCAGCGTCTATTCAGAAGCACTGATGTAATATATGGTACTTTTATCCTGGCTATCGCACACATAGCGCATCAAACAGGCAAAAAAATGCAAGGCTATGCTCACTACGCTCTAAATCATAAACTGAATAGCGCAGGCGCGCATGTAAATTAGCAATCGCAAAAAAGAATGACTACCGCGACATCAAACTATGACATCAAAGCATATGACAGCTTTATCTTTATCTAGCATATAAGGGTACCCGATTTCATTGTCTAAAAGGTGTACCGTAGGTTGGTTCACATACGTGAAGCCTTGATTCTGCATACAAAAAAAAAAGCTTCAGTCAGCTTCCTCGTTGATTGATCTCTATGGCGAAAAAGAATTGTTGCGCTTTCCAAGATAGGCTTGCGTCCGCATTGCTTCCAGTGTAGCGCACAAATTTGGCGAACGCCTTTCAAGTCAACGATTCAGTGAGCGGCGCCATGATTGCTCAGGGCATGTGCCGCTCTTCAGTGAAACTCTCGCAGGGACCTTCTTTTAATCTTTCCGTCCCCTTGTCCCTTTCCCCAGTGTAGGGTAGCCAACCGGGCTCAGTCCTGGTTAACCTCCCTACCTTTCCTTTATCATTTGCTCTCTCTCTCTCTCGCAGGGACCTGCGCGCGATTCTTGTCTCGTGGGTCACGCGCGGACTTCAGAGCAATACCACTGGATGGCGCAGCGCATCCAGAAAGAAGCGCGATAGAAGAGCCCGGTTGCCACTTCGCGCGTTTCTCGGTGTCCGCACGTAGCGGCGCGCCGCACATCTTGGAGGTCAGACGCAGGTTTCGCGGCGGCGACCCTAGATGGCATCGGGTGTTCTTAGGGAAACGTTGAAAGAGGATTACTGCTGCAGTAAACGTGTCATAAATAACGTGTTTTGACGGTGCGAATACGTTGCGTCGCAATATTTATTGAACGCTAACGAATTACCGTCAACAGCCATCGGAAGATGGATTCTGACGCAATCTTTTGAAGCGATTGCTTTCTTTGGTTCTTCCATTTACACGACTCCTACTTTGCAGAATGTCAGTTTCTGGCCGTTAACGGCACACTGCGCACACTAAAGGCCACTAGTTATCACTAGAAATAAATAAAATAAATAAAAATATGTCATTCCACTTTGCGGAGGTGTACGACAAGCGCAGCTCTATATAATTATAAATAAAATAAAATAAAACCACAAAACAATATTTCTCATGTATTCACTTTTTTATGTTTATTTGTCCTAACGTTCATCTCGTGGCCAGAGTAATTATTGCTTTATGGCGGCTATGATAGTCCGCCATGAGCTCTTTGGCGACACTGATCACCTTAGCGAACTTTAGGTCCATTCACGACCGATGGGGGGTCGTGGCGAAGTTAGTCTTGGTGTAACATTGAAGGGCGAACCTTCCGACGAGAAACGCCAAGAACCAATTTCCATCGGGAGGAGACACATCGGCGTTAAAGTCACCCACAATGACAATGGGATTGAGGTCCACCGGGAGGATCCACCCAAATGTGTCGTTCATAAATTCTTCAAGGTCCCACTTTAACGTTCCGGGATGAAAGCATACGGTGGCGACAAAGATTCCCTCCCCAGTCTATACGGCAAGCGCACTAGCTTGAACCACCGGAAACTGCCTTCGTAGGCGCTCAGTCCAGTCTTTTTATCGAAGATGAGGTAGAAGGTGCGCAACTCGATGGGGACCAAGTCCGCCATCATCTTGGTCCCCATCCTCCGAGCAGCATGCGCGAGGGGCTTCACTTTAATCTGAGCCAGTCGGCCAGTCTGTGGTATATCATATTTCACCCAAATGCGCACTGAGTCACGTGCGTCTCCTTCCCTGTACTTCAATCTCTCAAAGTACACCAATGGCAACGTCCATGAGTTCAGCCTTCACGTCGATGTTCAACGTGACCATGTTGGGCTATCGTACGGGGTAAATTGCCATTTCGACATGCGTCACACCGGCCACCATGGGCTGCAAGTGAACACACTCGTCGTCGGACCTGTATGTAAGGTACACATCAGCAGCTCTAGCCTCGTGTACATCTTCAACACCCTGTAGGGCAACATCGGTGTTGAAAGCATCGACGTTCTCATTCGAGTGGAAGAGTCGCACAGCACCGGGTGCGACAACCAAGGCTCTATTGGCGCTGACGAACCGACGCTCGATGATGCGCCACTTCTCCGGCTGGAGGGCCCTTCCGACCGTGATTTTCGTGAAGGTTATCGAGAACGTGGCATCCTTTTGACGCACAGCCTGCCGCAATGGGAAGTAGGAGAGATGATGCCACTTCACCTTCAGGCTGAACCCCTTGTAGGGACCGCGTGCATGCCTAAGACCTCGTTAGCACGAACCGGAGGCAGTTGTCGCAGATCGCCACACATTGTGATGTCCAGACCACTGAATGGCTCCTTGTAGTACTCGTACGTGATTTGTACGTTGTCCGGCTATAGAGTCATATAGGCTTATATATCCGTATGCAATGGCTCATCCCCCCGTAAAAGCGGCCCGCATGATGGTAGTCTTCTGCACACGCAGATCACAAAACGCTGGAAACTAGCCTAAGACAGCTCCGCTGTGATAAGAACGTTCAATTGTCGGTTTTCAACGCTGACCCCAAAGCCTGGAAGCTCAACGGTTTAATGATTTATACACAGACACGTGCCTGAATTGTTAAATAAACTCGTGCAATCCAACACTTGAGAGGCTTGCCGTTGCATGCGTCGCATAGCCACGAATTCCTTATAAATAGAGGGCGTGCCCTCTTGATTTAAACGACGACGAAGAAAGTAATTACGGAACGCGTTCCCTCCAAAATGGCGCTTTGATGTGCTAAGATAATTTTGGTTACAAGTCTAATAAGAGGGCGCTTCTAAAACCGCCTGCGTCTTTGCCAATCCCCTGTAGGGGCATGATGCATTCTTTACCAGCAACCACGCTGCGAGTGTGCGGCGGTATTGTGTCGCTGCGACTTCTTTCTGCAAAGTCCAAAATGTCGTGCCTTGTGACTAAATATGTTTTAACGACGATTAAAAGTAACGCCTTCTCTGCAAGGTCCGACAAGGTGGCTGAGGAGCACGTTCGACAGTGAAATTTGCAGTTGGTCTCTCGTCACAATGTGGAAGTCATCGCTTACAATGACATCAACCCAAAGATTCTTTTAATAGAATTTTTCGCTTCGTAAAGCCAATTGCCTGTGCGATGCAAACATTTTGCAACAAAAGTTATGATAAAAACTTTCTCCGTTCATTTGCGGTGTCGCTCAACATGACAGCCTTGAGAGCAGCATTGTCTCTGGTGGCAGCGGTGATGACACCCACAACACGAGACAGGAATAATGGTACCGCCGGACTGAAGTGGTATAGCTAAACCGATAGGTGAATACATGGAACTGCAGTCCGATAATGACAGTGTTAAGTTATTTGCATGATGGCATTTAATGTTGTGAGCATGCCGTTGAATGAAGCTGCAAGCTGAACGCTGAACCAGAAAAGCCACGTACGCTGTGTGCGCAAACGAAATGTGAATCTGCGGTGCCTCTCGCGAAGAATCGCATCGAAACCAAAGTAGTGGTAAATAAAACCATCGTGCTGCTTTAGAATGGAGATTATTACAAAGGTGCAGCACCGACTAAGTGGTCACGCGACCGCACAAGAAGAAAACCGTAGTGCAACGCAACAAAGGATACCACTCAGCCTTCGTGCTTGAGGCGTTTTGGGCTCACCACCCCACTACGTGCGAGGATCGCCCCGGAATTGCTTTCGATCGCTGGCATCACGGTAAGTGCTCGCTAATTAAGCACATCCTCCAGTGCCTATGAAGAAGGGATGCGAGCATTGGCATTGGGCCGCTATTTAAAACGTGCTATATTCTCTACATCGCGTCGCAAAAGGGGAAGGACGGGGGTGCAAAGGTGGAGTCCTAAATGAGATTCATGACGCTCTTGCAACCAAAAATTTTGTTTTTCCATCACTCATTCCCGTCTTTTAATGATGATACTTCAGACACGAGAACTGGCGATAATTGTTTACGATATTTAGATTGCTCTAACGACGAGTGCACTTTTGTCCTTTTTTTAGGAGATTGAAAGAAGACTTCTGAGTTTTATTATGACTCGTTGCGCTTTTTAAACCAACATTTCTAGTACTTCTTTCTCCCGAAGTTGTGGTTATTTTCGCGTAGACTTCAGTAACCGAGTATGACCACAGTTGGAGAAAGGTCTAGTCAGATTTATTTGGACATTGTATCGCTTATCAAGATAAAGATGATTTTTTGTCTTCCGGTTTCTCTTGTGGATGGCCTCAGGGGAAATTTTTAAGCATGAAATTTATTAGTGATGGAGCTCAGGCAAGCTAGCTTCTTTTGCCCTACAACCTTAAACCTATTAGAGAGGCTCTGGGGCGAATTTCTTTTACAATACCAGTGAAGGAGAGGGCTGCAGAAACAAGGAACATGTACCAATACAGTGCTATATTAGCTCCTATGATAAAATTGTGTTACCTGACTACACCGAATTCTATAAGCTCCTTCACCTTTCTCAAAGCTGAATTCTTTATTTCTCTCTTTCATTAAGCATGAATGCTTGTAAGAGAATCTCCATTCTGTAGCATAAGCGCATTGACGGCTACCCCAATGATGGTGCGTCGTTTTGTGGGTGCGTACCTAAGCGTATTCGTTTGAAAATTCGGACGATACAGTGTGTGTCAGTCAATAGGTTTATGTGGCCTATGCTAGAGTATTTAGAATCATATATGGCCCTAAATAATAAAAGAACAAGACCTTAAAGGTATTGGTACATGGTTGGTGAAAATAATGTGACAGAACATAGCTCACGATGACTTGCAACAATAAGGCAAATAAGGCAACAATTGAAGGAAAGCAGAGACACTCCGTATTGCTGTGGACAGCGTTATCTAGAATCTGTGATGGCTATTCTAAGATTTTTATTCGTTAAACTATAAGCGCCTTACACAGCCTCAGGATCTGTATGACGGCGGCGCACTGACGGTGATGCAAGAACAAAAACAAGGAGTTGCGTCAATGGAACGACGATGACACGACGAGGTCGAGGTGAGGAGTCTGAACTGATGACAACGGCATAACGATGAGAGCATGACGACGACGGCAGAAGGACAATAGGATGATGACGGCTGTATGACGATGGCGCACCTATGGCTACGGAAGAACAAACGAGGAATTACGTCAATGGAACGACGACGGCATGACGAGGTCGATGTGAGGTTTCTGAACTGGTGACGACGGCATAACGATGAGAGCATCACGACGACGGCAGAAGGACAATAGGATGATGACGGCTGTATGACGACGGCGCACCTATGGCTACGGAAGAACAAACGAGGAATTACGTCAATGGAACGACGACGGCATGACGAGGTCGATGTGAGGTTTCTGAACTGGTGACGACGGCATAACGATGAGAGCATCACGACGACGGCAGAAGGACAATAGGGTTATGACGGCTGTATGACGACGGCGCACTTATGGCTACGAAGAACAAACGATGAAGTACGTCAATGGAACGACTACGGCACGACGAGGTCCAGGTGAAAATTATGAACTGGTTACGACGGCATAACGATGAGAACATGACGACGACGGCATAAGGACAATACCATGACGACGACTGTATGACGACGAGGCACTGACGGAAGTGACGAAGGAACGAACGAGGAATTACGTCAAAGGAACGACGACGGCACGACGAGGTCGAGGTGAGGATTCTGAACTGGTGACGACGGCATAACAATCACAGCATGACGACGACGGCATAAGGACAATAGGATGACGACGACCGAAGAAAGAACCAGGAATTACGTCAACAGAACGACGCCGGCATGTTGAGGTCGAGGTCAGGATTTTGAACTGGTGACGACGGCATAGCGATGAGAGCATGACGACGACGGCATAAGGACAATAGGATGAAGACGACTGTAGTACGATAACGTAATGACAAAGGCATCACGGGTGTCGATAAACGATGATGGTGCGACGATTGCATGGCGAAAATAACGTGACGATAACGGCACGACGACAGTCGGACGCAACTGTAATGGCTACGTTGAAAGGACTATGACAGCGTCACGAGCACATACCAGGTGGCCCATGGTGGTAGACGACTTGGATCACTTCATAGCACAAGATAGATAGATAGATAGATAGATAGATAGATAGATAGATAGATAGATAGATAGATAGATAGATAGATAGATAGATAGATAGATAGATAGATAGATAGATAGATAGATAGATAGATAGATAGATAGAAAGTCGCTGCAGTAAGCGAAATTGCTGATCTACATAAATTATTATGATATAGGGCCCTAAACTTGTGAAGGATCGCGTCTTTTCCCACCACGCGACAAATAATTATAGTGTCTGTGAAAATGGAGCGTATAATTTTTATTACGAGCGGTAGAAGAATTGCTGTGCGTTGTGCATAAAGTTAGGATAAATGGATTGAAAAAAAAAGTCCTTACCGTGCACAGGCCGAAGGAAATGGCTCAATTTTTCCTGTAGGGACCCTTCGCCTTATCTATGCATTCGGTCGTTTTATTCTGCCAGTACTAACATAAGAGACAGAAACTTGAAGTTCAGCAAAAAAATCTAGGTTAAGTGAGGGAGCGTGGGATGGGTGATAAATGTAAAAATAATAGATGTAAATTTAGGCGACGGAAGAACAACGTGTATTAAACCGGGTGGCCTGTATAATAGTTGACTAAGTTGGAGGACGTATTTGAAAGATACGCCGTACTTGAGTTGAAGGGCAGAAAAAAGCTGCAGAGGCACCTTGACCGTCGTTGTGTACAGATGCATCTCTGAATACTTGAAGATAATCTGGAAACTTTTCGAACATGTGAGACTGAGCCAATTGGAATATTGCCGAAACAGGCATATCAGACTTTTTGTGCATGTCAGTGATGGTGAGGTAAATGGGGAACACGAGTTTCGTGATATCTTTTGGAGGCGGAGACGTATCTGAAGCAGCATGTTCAGAAATGGTAGTGATATTCGTAAACAATGCCGCCATTTCTCCCATGCGAGATAACGGGCGGTGAATGAGACGATCAAGGAGCGAATGACCGTTCGATGCGCGGTGCAGACGCTCAAGGTGATACAGAGCTCTCTGGTCTGCTTACAGCCTCAGGGGTAACTGATGCGCTTCAGTGAGTAATGCAATAGATTGCGCCTCACGAGCTAATCCAAGCACTAGTCGAAGGGCAACGCGATGATCTCGCTCCAGTTGGGCCATCAAACTAGGTGGTATGTCCAAAATTGGTAATGCGTACATTATGCCTGAGAGTACAGATGACTGGTACACCTGGAGAGCCGTTGTTTGGTCGCAGCCAGCACCTCTAGCAGTCAAGACGGCCACATACTTAAGGAGGGAGTGCGATTTGCGTCGTACGTATTTACCAGCAGGACGCCAAGAGATGCGATCATCCACAATTAATCCCAAATAACGTTGTTTTCGCACCCAGTTTATAGGCGTATCGTCAAGCGCGTTGTTTAGTGTGATATGCTATTGCAACCGACTTAGCAGGTGATATGAGCAGGCACATTTCACCCAAGTACTCCGAAGTAGCGTTTAGAGCTCTTTGCAAGCTTGCGCGAAGCCGCGGACCAAGGTGCGAAGGGCGATTAATGTTGCACTAAAATACATGTAAGAGGAGTTAACTACATCGAAGGTTGCCATCTTTACGGACTCCCGTGCTGCCCTTAGCAGGTTACAACGCAGTGAGATTGATTGTCCACTTGTGCGCAGCATTACTGACTCTGCGAGCAAAATTACGTTACGTGGGGCATCTCTCATTGCTCAATGGATACCTTCACACGTAGGAATCGCCGGAAATGAAGAGGCTGATCGGCTCGCTTAAACTTGCGCTCATAACAACTATGACTGTCCAGAAATTTTGTGCAAGCTTGATGACGCTCGTCTACTGATTCGTCGCCACCTACTCAAGCAGCATCCAGACCAGCGCGTCGCAAATGGAACATTCCCGCCCCGTGTTCACGGTCGAGGCATGCCTCGTCGCGCGAGAGCGCAACTACTCAAGTTGAGGGTGGTTGCGTGAACGTGCACGAACGTTTACACAGACAAGGACGTGAGGCAAGTCCATTGCGTACGTCTTGTGGCTGCTGCGAGACACTTGAGCACCTTATATTTGAGCGCTCCGCTTTCAGTGCGCAGCGCATGTCGCTAGAAAGAAACTATCATCTCCTTGGCCTGCCGTGTGCGACACTCGAGGAATCATCATCATCATCATCAGCCTGATTACGCCCACTGCAGGGCAAAGGCCTCTCCCATACTCCTCCAACTACCCCGGTCATGTACTAATTGTGGCCATGTTGATCCTCCAAACTTCCTAATCTCATCTGCCCACCTAACTTTCTGTCGCCCCCTGCTACGCTTCCCTTCCCTCGGAATCCAGTCGGTAACCCTTAATGACCATCGGTTATCTTCCCTCCTCATTACATGTCCTGCCCATGCCCATTTCTTTTTCTTGATTTCAACTAAGATGTCATTAACGCGCGTTTGTTCCCTCACCCAATCTGCTCTTTTCTTATCCCTTAACGTTACACCTATCATTCTTCTTTCCATAGCTCGTTGCGTCGTCCTCAATTTAAGTAGAACCCTTTTCGTAAGCCTCCAGGTTTCGAGGAATGTTTCTACCCAAGTGGTTGTGCGTCTAAACGTGATCAGACCCATCGCGCCCTACTTACCTTTCTCGAGTTAACCAACTTAGGTTCACGTTTGTAGCGTGAACATTCAACATTCTGTAGTAGCGTGACCTTCAGTGACTGGCCCTACTGTGTGTGATCTGTACTGTGTTCTACTTTAGTCTTTAGATTTGTTCTTTTGCTCTTCCTTTCGTCCCCTCGTTCCTATCTTCCATTTCTGTGTTGCTGCCACCTCCCTTCAGAAGAGTAGGCAGGCTTTGTGCCCCTTCCGGTGGCAGTTGCCAGCCTGCTCCTCGCTTTCCCTTTTCTGTTAACTGTGTATATGTGTTCAAAACAAATAATAATAATAATAATAATAATAATAGTTTAGATGAGGAGCAAGAAACAGAGTTCAACAGGCCATTTTATGCGAAAAGCAGATAACTGGTGGCACATTAGGCCTGATTCACACAGCCGTCAAACGTTCTGTCATATTACCGTCACGTCCAAAATTATAATAATAAAGAAACACGTACAGCATATGCAACGGAGGAGTGTACGAATGGGCGGAGGCGGTGGTGACGTCGACAGCAGCGCAGTTTTTCACATTGTTGACTGACCAGTTCCGTGTTCGCCTAAACCTAGGAAAATATAAGCTCCATTATTCATTGTATCTTCTAAATAATTGTTCAGTAATACTAAATGTGTTAAATAAACCACTGAAATGGACAGCTCAGTTTTCGGTGTGCCACACATGGAACGCACTTGTAAACAAAGCAGCAGCCGCGCCTGTCGCTAGCTTCAGCTTTTTAAAAACAATAACTTTATTTTTTTATGGCTTAGTTATTTCTGATGGGTTCATTTTGTAGGGACTAGGCTACGTCACCGTGCCGGCGACAAAAACTTGGAGAATCGCTCTACGTATGCGGCGAACTGCTTTTGAGCGTAAAACGACTCGTAAACACTCTCCCCCTGGCGAATACCAGCGCCCTGGCGGTGATGCGACTCAACGTTTAACGGCTGTGTGAACGAGGCCTTAGAGTTGCGCAATTGGCGCGAAAAAAAGTGCAACCGAGCACGCAGAAAACTGGGTTGTGTAGTAAAATCGCAAATTTGGATGCAGGGAAGGGAATCAATTCAAGCAAGGCAAGTGTAGTTCAATATCGCCGGGAAAGGCCATGGCACTGAGCTGGATTTAAAATAGACTTGCGATGATGACGACAATTTTTATAAACCAAGGATTATCGCCGGCTGAACGAAACTTTGCAGCAATTTCGCGTCATTTTGAGACCTTCGCTATAATGATGCGCTAACAATTGCAATGTATTATATTGTGCCATAGCACCATGGCACTCCAGGAATACATTTCAGAACATCGTGAAGCGGATAATTTCAACGTTCACTAAACAATGACTAAGCTCAAAAATATAAATGACATTCATCGTTTCGCTTAAGCAACAACGAGACAAAGGCGCCATTAACATTCGACATTTCCTTCTGGGTTTCTATAAAGATATCTGCATTAACGTCAGCGGATGTTGTGGTCGCGTCACTTCTAGAATACTGCTGCGGGCATATAACAAAAGTTGCCATATTATTATTATTATTATTACGAAATTAAAAAAGAGGTCGGCAAGAATATATGCGCCATCTACTAATATAAGTTTATTCGCTGTCTTGTTTTTTAGGCATGTCCGTTGCATAATTTTGTCATCTTTGTTGCCTATTTATTTTTCTAGCACGCAGCCGCCTATTACGTCACACGCAATTATACCCGCGGTTTTGTAACAATAAATAGAAGAGTATGAGCGGAATACAATGACGATTTCATTTGCACGACAAATATTTAAAAAAATGATCCCCTGGATACATTGTTGCACAACGACTAATTTGACGACTAACCGGCATTTCTATTATTACCGGAACCTGGCGACAAATATCCTGCTGAATGCTACGACAAATGCTAAAAAAGAGAAAAAAAAAAGAAAAACAGAATAGCGCAGTAGTTGGCTTGCACGTGTGGTAGTTCAACGTGAAGATGTATTACGAAAAATGATAAGCCAATATTCTGTTCCCTGGAAATTGGACATGTCGGATTCCTTTCTTTCCCTCGGGGGGTAGTTGTCATAACGGATTACATTGAGGAATCAAATTACTCCTATCATAATCTAATTTAAATTCCTGCCCTGGCGCAGCCTTGCGTCATGCTTGCTTCTCCGTACTTTTGAATTGCGTTTCTACAAAATATCGCTGTCTGCTTAACCTTTATTTCATTTTCTTCTTCTTCTGTAGTCACCACCGTAGGCAGACTTCGTCGTTCAGCTGGAGCACATACTTCCCCGGGATATCTTCCCATTAATTTTTTTTTTCTTTCACCATCTCTAAGATTGCACGAGCGAATGGTTCCAGTCTTTCTTTTGTCTTTTTTATCTTTTCACGGCCTGTAGCTCTATTGCAAGTTGAAATTAGTTATCCGCGATTGCACTTCGTTCTCTTTTATAATGTCCTCTCTAGTTTTCGTGCGAACGGTATTGGGATGCTTCTATATGCAGTCTGCCCTTTGAAAAATACTTACACGGCAGCACTGGTAACGGAGCTTCCTCTAAATTATCTTACTGTTTTATTATTTTTAAATTTTTTGCCAATGTTATCATATTATGTCGTTCGTTTCCTTTCTGGTATCGCTTTGCAAAGTCCGGCTTGACTTCTTATTGAATGCTCGTTCTGTGTTCGTGCACTTCGACCTGGTTTAGTGCGAAAGTTACAGCAATTTACGTTTAAAAACAGGTCAAAATGCCATATAAGTTCTATATGTAATATTGTGACATCCACTTATGGGATCCTACGTAAAATTTTGTATCCCCTATATCATCTGTGATTTTACATATCGGAGGGGTGTGAACGACTAGATATTTTGACACGGATCACGTAGAAGATCATCAGTCGTCGGCTATTTTTAAGCAATACGTCATACGTTTAACGTTACTTACGTTCGAACTGTTTAGACATTATTGGCTATTGAACTTTACGGGTTTGAACATACTGATGGCGAAGTCCTATCAAAAATTATTTCTGCATACTAATTTGTATTCTATCAGAATATTCCGGCTGTACCGGTAAATTTTTGAAATATGTATTGGAAAGCTCTAAAGTATGCAGATAGTTTCGCGTTATTGTTACAATTTGAACAATGGGTAACGTGCATTTAGTCATATCTGTATCTTTACCTCCATCAGTGATTCTATGGGTACTGCATCTTGTGGCTGAGGCCAAGAATGCCAATTCAGTTTCCAGCCCTGAAGATGGACCTCAATGTATGCAGAATAAAAATGTTTGCTTGCGAGCGTTTCTCTGGGCATTAAAAAGAAAACATTATTCTTGAGCCTTCCTCTTCTCTCGTCTTTAAGAGCAAACGCGTAGGCTTTCACTTATAGAGGCCATAAGCTAGATGTGCCTTTAAATTTGAGACGGTGACTAACAGTAAGTGGATGTTATTACAGGGTGGACGTGGAGCGGAATTGAGTCGACAGGGATCTCGACACCTGGAAGAAACTAAGCTTGCCACATACGACAAGGAAGCGGCCCAGAGTGAGTTATATATTCCAACCTTCGAATAGAGAGTACGCTATTAGAGGAACCTTCTAATACATGTAGTGAAATAAGCAGGTAGATGAATAGGTGTGATTCTCGCAATCACGTTGTGGTTATAAAATCCGCAGTTCGTCGGTGGTGACTAGCATGCGAGCTGCCCTATATTAAAAAAGCGATGTAGATTAGTTTTCCTTTTTTTTACTTGGAACACAACCAGTAACGTGCGGTAACAGAGATATGTTGTATTATGCCGTACAGGTTGCCCGAGATTTAAAAAATGAGACACATTGAACGTGAATTGAACAGAGAGAGAGAGAGACATAGTAAAGGTAGTGAGGTTACCTAGAGGCGAGTTTCCGGTTTGCTACCCTGCACTGGGGGGGGGGGGGGGATATTGAATCGAAATGTAAAACTGTTGGCAATAGCGTAGAGTTACTCAGGGCTACTTTTATTTTCGACATGCTCCATTGTATAATCTCATGTAATTGCACAAGTTTTTAATGATTGCCCTAAGACCGCAAGTGCGATACGCAAAGCATTAGAGCGCATTTCAGAAACCACCTAATAAATTGTTTTCTGCGCCATATGTTTGAAGTAGTTGCTGTGTTTTTTTTTTGTGCGTGCCAAAAATGCCCGCGAAATCCGAAATGAAAAAACGCAAGTGATGTGGCGATTGGAGTACTGCTATTGCTATTGTACCGCGCTCGAGCATATACAATGGGCGAAGACATGGCATACATGATAACATGAACACATGGCATAGCATATATAACGCCGGAACTACACCTCATTTAGTATTCTCCAAAGTAATGCTTGGTTTCTTTATGTCACGCTAATGATTTAATGTACCATTCCCCCCGTTGGTCAAATCAACGTACGCTCGTTCGTACGTCATGACCTTGGTGGCTTAAAGTACCCGAAATTTTTAGAACGCGATTACTACAAATGGGTTCGAGTTAGCGAACAATGTTTGAGGGCTCCCCGTAGTCAAGTCCTCCGAGTTCAGAAACACACCTCACAACAAAACGCTCCGATATCCTAAATGTGACATTCATTTAGCGCATGCTGGTGAGCTTTTATCTTTTTCTGATCGACACCACCTTCTTTGTGACTTCACTGTCTGAGCCACGTAGGGAGCAAAAGTTACCACTAAAACTTTTGTCGGGCTTATATTAACAAAGCGACCATAGCTTCAGAAGGCGAAACAAATTTCTCTTGGGGTGCTTGAAGGTAAAGCGGTGAAAAAGGCACCACCAACGACCGGTAGTCCTTTATATGACCGCCACATTTCGAAAGGTTGCCATGGTTCCAACTCCGAGTCATCTTTACCTAATGGATTCATTTGGATCCACACGGGAAACTTAAGTCGCGGACCCCTATTCTCTGGGAACATCCCTTGCAGTTTTTTGAGGCCTATTTGGGGGCACATGCACCTGGTTTTGTTTTTCCAGTTGCTCGCGCCCCCAGATAATAGGTGAGCACTGCGGTTGATGTTCGCTAAAACAGGCGCACGAATTCCTGCACAATGTCGCGCAGCTTCGTGGCTGCGCCGCAGCCACCGTTCTTCGTTTTTCAATGCATCTCAAAGAATGACTGCAATAGCAACTATAAGCGACCGCTGTTCGTCTGCTTTGAATTTGTTTCTGTGCCACCATTGTGAGGGGCGATTCCGCCAACGGGAATTCCTACCGCAATTTTTATTACCTTCAACATATCCAAACCAATAATACCCCCACTACGTGCAGTTGCGTGCCCCAACTCTCGAGTTGGAAGTGGGGGGGTCCTAACCGAGCGCACATTCAATTTCCGAATTCTTCGGTCTACTGCAGTGCTACAGAGAGCACGCATGCTTCGCACTCTTCTTGAACCGCTTTCAACTCGTCTCTGTTTCTTTCTGTATATTATTGCCGATCGTCTCGAGCACTCTGCACTCGATTTCCTATTTTTAAGTCACTGTGCGTTCTTCGTATGGGAAGAAATATTGGTGGCGTAGAGTCCCTCGAAGAATCGCCGACCAAGGGGCCGCACTTAAGTAGCCTCTTGCTCCTCGGTGTCTTTACAAATAAAGATACTAGGAAGCATGAAAACGTGAACGTTTTTTTAAGTAACTGATGGTGTTATTTCAAGTGAGCGTGAATAAATTTACTCAGACGATACTGTTCCTCTAGAGCCATAAATTTTAGTACGCGACTGCCTTCGTCTAACGCAAATGTTGGGGGGTGAGAAACGAATACGCCCGAGGTTGAGGTCGACATTAGGCATCATACTTCGCGTGAAAGTCTCTGCAAATTTCAAAGGGCTTAAATCTCTCGAATGATTAGAAACCGTTTATTGAGGTGCCGTCGACTTATTTTTAATAAAAGTATGGGGGTTTCATTTGCGAAACTTTTCGAATCGACGCGATTACAAATATCTTACAATACATCGGTCAATATTGACTTGTATACCGAATGCAGTTAATTTCGAAAAAAGAAATGAAATATAAAGTTTTCGGGGTGTTAGTTCGGGAGCAAAAGGATTAGATACAAAGAGAAAAAAGTGAATCGTATCGGCAGCGCCTTCACAATGACTGCAATAAAAAAACGCAACAAAGGGAATTACTACAGACCTGTACATTTTGTTGCCTTATGAACTATCTACAATCAGCTTTTACTAGCCTTCGGCCATTGGCCTAGTGGTCTTTAGGAAAACGACATGATATTTCCATATTCATGAGAGTGCCTTTTTGGGCTAGTTAGTACATGGTTATACTAGGACAATGCCAGCAAACTGGAGAGCAGAAAAAAACCAGCCACCTTCCTGTCTCTTTATCTATGTCTGCCTCTTGATTTTTATCTACTCTTAAGTTTGCTGGCATTCTGCTAGTATTTACATATTGAAATGTATTTTTAAAAGGAAGAAATATAAAGAAGAGAACAGCACCATCACATGAACGTGAATAAGAAACATCATTCGTGTCATATTTGAAATTTTGAATACTCCCACAACCCTATTAACGTTCGTGTTAAGCGAAAACCCAGTGCTCTTGAAGGCGACCGAGCGAGAGGCCAGACACCAGTGCTGAGGAAAAAAAAAGAGATCTTGAAGTTTCCTCGCTTATGTACCGACCAGCCCTAGTTAACACACTGTTAATGTTAATCTGATGACCCTGTCTGCTCAGCGTAGGGTAGCAAACCGGATATTCTGCTCTGGTTAACCTCCCCGCCTTTCCACTTTTCTTCTCTCTCTCTCTCTCTCTCTCTTCATCTCATGACCCAGCAGACCTTTAGGCGCAAGCTCAGAGATGCGTGCGGACACAGTAGGATTTAGGCTTGGGAGCAAGAAAATGAAGGTCAAATTAGCCAAAATTGAAAAAAAAGTACGTGGTGCTGTAAGAGTTGGGGTCGGGCATGTGAAAAGGTTTAGACGGCCCATGCCTCGTCCGACTTATCCACGGAAAGGACCTTGTTGAAGGGAGGAAGATGTTCTCATCGGGAACGAGGGGTACTGGGCTTATTTACGATATCTACACGAGGAGTGGAGAACATTACGCTTCATCAGTCTAGCGCAACTGAATTGAAGCACCCTGAGGAGCCCAAAAAGTCCGCCTATACCCTCTCTGTCCTCCGTAGATCCCTAGGCCAGGGAAATCTGCCGTGCCACATTCATCCAATCGGAGCGTCCAAAGTCGTCGAAGGACCCGCGTTGGAGGGTGAGGTTTCACACCATCACTCCCGCACCATTGTTCACTGAACATGCAGAAAGGAGGGGAGCTTCGTAGACAATGATTGCCACGCTTGACTCAAATTGGCACGTCTTAGTTCCCGGAATGACCCAGCAGTTAGCTGGAGCGTCTGGCAAACCACCGTGGCGGTTACCAGACTCCGTGAGAAAACGCCGTAGAACACCCTTTTCCAGGAGCTTCTTGCTCCCATCATCCGTGACGGTGGCAGGGAATCAACAAACGACGGCAAACAACAAACGTCGCCGCAGGTCTTTCCGAGGGGGGCACATTGTTAGCTTCACGGAGCGATTCGTCACCGCGGCACAGGAGAGGCTAGAAGGTCACTACTTCCGTTGGCCAATCGTAGCAGTGCTTACTTTGGCAGGTTAGCTAGACTCGCCCGTACGACAAGGTGCATTCAAAGGAGTTGCCGATGCATGCAGGCACGGTATAAACCGTAACCATTGTTCCGGGCGAAATTGACCGAGCCGCATGTTTTCTGCTATCGCCCTTTCTTCTATCTCTGCGAAAACGCTGTACACGATTGAAAACTGCGGCAAGCGCGTTCGCCGTGTCAGTCCCTTTCATGCCTTCGTTTCGTTCATTACTTCTACCTTTCTTTATTCTTTTTCTTATCATTCTTGTTTCTTTTCCTGTTTATTTCTTTACTTCTTTCTTGCCTCATTTTTCCCTCCTTGGTGCCACCGAGACTGTAAAACGAATCATGGAGCAAGGCTAGAGCGAAATAACTTTCAACGCTGCAAGCTCCTACCTATAGGTGGCCGTGTTCGTGTTCGATTTTTTTTTCTTCTTTTTCCCCTCTTTCAACCAGCGTCAATCCCACCATAAAATATATATGCGCTGGTAGAAGAGCACTTAGGCCTCAGTAGTTCTGTGCAGAGCTTGTGGCTTATACAGCCAACATTCATACATGACCAGTCTTGCCCGCATGAGTCTACATTTTTATATATTTATAGGAGTTGAGGGCATTGCAATTCGTTCTACACAGCCTAGCGAACATTATTTATTCAAATTTCAATCATTGCCTTTAATATGACAAGTATAGCTGCACGTATGGGCAGGAACAATATTGAGAAACACAGACTCATGATATGCCGTGAAATATATTCCTTTCCAAATTAGCAATTTTAACACTTCCTTGTGTAATTGCTTTTGCATAGCACATGAGAGAAAGACCGGCAGGCTGAGCACACTGAGGTAGGTAGACAACCCTGGATTGGAAAAAGGAGAAATGGGAATATAGCATGACTAAAGGGACATACCAAGAAGTCACAACAAACACAAGGACACCCGCATTGAAGTCACCGTCGTTATATTCGTCGTCAAAAACGGTCATATAGGCAGATGCACCTCTAAAAACAACAGCCTTTTCCTCGTTTTGTACAGGCTCGCACACGCTTTAGGTTGAACATGTGCGCTCGTGGTGGCACTCTGCAAAGCGTCCGTGCCGCAAGCACGGCTGTGCTTAGCAGAAAATCTCCCCAGGTGTAACGACGTCTTCTCGACTGCGCGGGCACGCTTTAGGCCTGCGTTCTGGTGAAGCTAACTTCGCTCATTCGTATAGTCACGTCTGCAAAGTTGGACTTGCGTTCGCGCATGACCCGTAAGCTGTGGCCGAATTCCCGTGCCATGAGCCACTTGATATGTCGACGGCCACCAAAACTTTTTTCTCTCTTTAGGGAGAACAATTTGGGTACTTCTGTTAAGTGCAGAAGGTGACGATAGCGGCAAAACTGTTTTACCTCAGGCAAATATTTACTCCAATCGGTGCAGCTTGTTGTAGTGAAGGACATCCCACTTTATTTTAGGTTTGGTAAACAAACACAAAACTTGTTTTCCCAGGACGGCGATGTGTTTCTTAAAAATGAAGCTCCCTCCGTGGCAACGCAAGCTTCGTGTTTCGCTCCCGAGCAATAAAGCAGACGACACGAAGCCCCGTCTCGAAGCATTGCTGCAACTGCGCAGGATTTTTTCGATGAGCGACCGCCACGCCTCTGCTGGCATTTCCTGGGGCCGAGAAAAAGCGCTCACGTAAAATGTCTCGCAGTTTTACGCCACGAAACATGACGTATTTATTAGATGAAAAAAAGCTTTTAACCACCAACCGAGCGAAGTAACATGTTTCTGCAACCAGCAGCCGCAGCCCATCACTGGCACTCCTCGCGAAAACGTACAACGTCGCCTACTAGAGCATAAATACACGCGGGTAATGTGTGATTTGACGTAAGCTTGCGTTCACGTGTAGTTGGAATGTTTGAAGTAGGTATTTTGCGGAAATATTTACGGCAGGACTTATCTCCCGATGGCTGTCGACGATAAATCGATTATCACTCCAGCAAGCAACGCACCGCATTTCCAAGGTCGCGTTTATTTACAATCTGTAGTAGGAAGACGGCATGAAAAAAGCCCGATCAGGCAGGTAGGTTGACGACTATGGAACGACTACGATGGCATCGCGAGAAAGTGTGACAACAAACGGATGGCGACGACTGTGTCACGGCGACACATTGAAAACGAAGGCCTAACAGGGGTGTGAGGGCACTGAGATAACGACGAGTCTACGAGGACAATGGCGTGAGAAGGGCTGCATTACGAACTCTGTATGACGACAGTGGCATTACGACATTCGGAAGGCGAAGCGGGAGTGAGGACAGTGGTACGACCACGACGGGGTGACGATGATGATATCAGAATGGATACAGGGTAATTGCTATCTGATCACGATGGCATGACAACGACAGCATACCATGATTCAATTACGACAGCATGATAGCGATAATGACGAAGCATTTACTTCAGTGGAAAGAGGAAAGCCGCTTGACAAGACGGCGCCACTATAATGCGATGGTATTAGCGATGAGGATAATAAAGCGACAGCATGACGACGACGTAATGACGTCAATGGCGTGAAGGTGATAGTATGACGACAGTAGTAGGCTGATGACAGCATGGCGAGATTCACATTACGAAGCTAGAATACCGAGGATGAAACGACCGCGAAGGCATCCCGATGGAAGCATAATAACGATTGGATGGCAACAATGGTTTCCCGGCGACGGCATGACTTAGTGCAATAACAAAGCTGGAGTTATTGTGATAGAAAGTCCACGATGGCATCCCGATGACCGTGTGATGACCATAGCGTGACGATGACGTCACAACGAGAGTCGGAAGACGAAGCTGGAATAACGACGATGGAACCACCATGACGGCCTCACGGCCACGAGCACATACATACCTTGTAGCCCAAGCTGTTAGAAGAACTTGGGCCATTGGAATGACTTGATAGATAGATAGATAGATAGATAGATAGATAGATAGATAGATAGATAGATAGATAGATAGATAGATAGATAGATAGATAGATAGATAGATTTAAAACGCCATAAATGGGCAAAGAATTTTAACCGCATTAAAAGTTGCAGATCACAAAAACAACTGCACAGATGCCGCACCGTGACCGGCTATGTATGAAACGATGTATACTTACGAATGCTTTTGGTTCTCCTTTGGTCTTACGTCACGCACTATTGATGTGCGACGCCTGTCACACTAGTGGAGGCGCTCCTCAATGCTATAAATGCTCTGTGATAACACTATATCACAGCAGGCTAGGCAGCACGAAATTGCCTAGCCTGCAGTGTCGCACCAGCGTGTTGCCCCGGCCATGTTCTTAGAACATTGTCTGAGGTTCTACAACGCAGCGCTAAGCCTTATATCGCTATCAATAGTTGGCTCTTTGTAGGAAACTGCCAATGTTTGTATAAGGAATTTAGGACGATGTAGCATCACCACGAAAAAACGGCAGGTAAAAGCATCACTTTGGTCGTGGTGTCGTCTGCTCGCACCGCACATGGGAGCAAAAGCGTCGCCCTAAAGCCTCGAGAGCATTACTTCGTGTCACATAGACACATGTCCTATTCTGAGCGGGGGCCGGAGTAAAGTATTTCACTGCGCCTCCGGCCCATTTTATGCCCCGTCAGGATCCCGCACACGGGCACTAGGCTTACTCTGGGACCTGTTTTCAGATGTTTTTTTTTGTTGTAGGCCTTTGATGTACTACATGCCATCCAGTTACTATGGGATGTTTGCTACATCACTCCTCTAACCCATCTCACATTGTTTTATCTTCGCTGTACCTGATGGCTGCCTTTTTGTGTGTGTGTGTTTTTGGGTATGTTGGAAGGGGTAAGCCATTATGTGATACGTTCCTTCCATAAGTTTTCGTTATTCGTTAAACTAAAAGCCAATCGCCCCGAAAAGTGACAGTTATTGGATTGTGTCTCGCCCAAGGGCTGTCCCATCGACCTGACCGAGGGCTCAGACGAACGCTGATACCCTCCTAAAATGTTCCATTTTTTTTTCTGTATCATGTAAACAAACAAGTTGATGTTACCCACTAAGCTTCGTCGTCTTCGTTTCGGAAGCGGCAAGCCGAGTTACTTCTCTTTTTCCCCCTTTCCTTCGGGAACGCCTCTGATGTTTGAAGGGAAATTTTAAACTTTAAAGTCAAGCAACTTAAGTACCTATAGTTCAACCAGCCATCTCGGCATTATGATGCACTAACAACAATTAGGAGCTCTTAGAACCGCAGTTCCGGCCTGCTTGGGTTTCTGAACAAACTTAGGTCAAATATTTGAGGCGTCAAACTTTGGTTACCCTGGATTTCTTATAGAGTTGAAGCGAAACTCATTGTAACGACGTTGAAAAGTGGGTGGCTCTTTGGTGCCTTCACGGTTCTTCCAGAGCATTGCCACTTTATAGTCAACGTTGCGGCTAGTTGACGAGGGATCAAAAGGAGCAACAACTAACGCGGAATCAGCCGTACATTCTACAAGCTTAGAGCTTCGAGGCTAAGCACCATCATCGTCAGAAGCAACTGCAAATGTAGGGCAAAGGCCTTCGTCCACTGTAGGACGAAGGCCGTTTGCATCAGTTTCCAGTTACGTGCATCTCTTACAGCCAACTGATACCATTCTCTTCTTGCAAATATCGTCATGCAGACTAGTATTCGTAAGTCATCGACTGAGTCTTTCGTCCATTGGCGTCCATTTTTCTAACTCGAATAGACGACCGATTGTCTTGTCTACGTATTAGATGGTTCGCTCAACTCCATCTTTTCATGTTTTCTCAATTACAATGTAGATATCTGCTTATGGTCTCTAATGCACAACGGTGTCTTCCTGTGTCCCAGCGTTACACCTATCAGACAGGCTGGCCAGCCTGTCTGAGGCACTTCATCCCTGTGTACAAACTTTATACCACAGTAATTCCAGGTAAATTATTTAACTCGCCCGAAACTACACCGTGGGCTTTTGGGAAACGCTATAATGAATGAATCTCGATTACTTTGATGACCTGAGGTTCATTAACTTACACCTAATTTAGGTACAGTTCATAAATGTTGGGCACATTGAAAGGCGGCCACTTCGGTCGAACATCTAAGGCATGATTTCGTCGTCAACACAGTAAGGAAACTTGAAAGCAAAGCAATACACCGAAGGATGAGTAACAGAGTAAACTGCTGTTTTACTAACTAACGTTAGTTTATTGAACTAATTCATCTCACATTACGTATGCCGTACTAATTTACAACCCTAACTACCGCACAGCGTTTAATCCCACCCTCTACGCACTCTATCTATTTTGCGCAAAAGAAAGACTCAGTCACGCAAGATTACAGTTCAGTAAACTTACAACCGGTCACGCTTTATATCGACTAGCGTGTTTTACTACGTCCTTACAAACTTTTGCACAAAGCTATCCAATAAATTTCAATCGCGCAACTGTATAAAAATCCCATATTATCATGAAAATTTACGTTACCAGTGTCACTATGCATACCACATATAAGGACACACTAGGTATTCCATACTAGAGTTGCAGTTATACTTTGAAACACTTTACCACATAGTATCACACAAGCCTCATCCTCCCATTTGTATAAGATCACTTTCGCATATTTACCATCCCAAAAGAACTGTAATGGTAACGAAACAAACTTCTTAAACGTGCTTGCTAATATATGCTGTTGTCAAGAAAATTATTGTAGCAGCTACATTTCGTTTTGCGTGTGGCTCTTAGATAGTCCCATATATATATATATATATAGATAGATATATAAATGTAGCTGCTACAATAATTTTCTTGACAACAGAATATATTAACAAGCACGTTTAAGAAGTTTGTTTCGTTACCATTGTTATATCTTGTTTTACAGGGAGGAGCCTGTATTGAGACTGGATAACATGTGGATATAACGATGGGTGGGTAGACACAGGTTGGTGGCACCGGGAAACGTTTGGGAATTGAGTTGCGTTGGCTCTGAACCCAGACCGGCTCATTGACAAATATATCCAAAATATTGTAAACTTGCGGAATCTGAGAAGGGTGTCGTGGTACACAAGTACCTCAAGCAATAAGCTCGCTTACACTAGGCGCGCTTTTAACAGTAACAAATTTGGCGCCGTTCAGCGCACACTATGATATTGCACATGGCTAGCAGAAACGAAAAAAAGAAACACGTCACTGCTTGCTCCGCCTCTGTGTCCAAAACGTGGCCGTGTATACTGCATGCTTTCAATTAGGATGTCGCAAACGCTGTCACTGCAGCCTTTCTTGTCACCTTCGCCGACTTCCGATCACATGGCAGTCGTTGGCGAGTCAGCTTGGTCGATGGCAGGGAACGGCTGCTCAAACTGTTCCTTTGTTTCTGTATACGTACCGTCTACGTTACACTGTACACGCTCGACGTCATCCTGAAGCGGACCGAACCACGGCCGTGCTTACGTCATGCGCAGTGGCGCTCGATGCCGCTTCTCTCGATGTACCGAGCGATACCAGCAAGCGCCTCGTCAGTGCTTTCACCTTCTCTAATCCGGCGACACCTTCCGCCTTCTTATGCGTCAAGTACTCGTATCGCACGGTACTGAAGGTCAAGCAAAGCCTTCACGCGGTGACCTTTGCTGCTGACGAAAGATGTGCTGCAGGCGGGTGGTGCGCGATGGGCGCCAGATGAAGCGTGTTCTCTCCCGTTCAGGTTCCAAGGTTAGTACTTAGCCATGCGCTAGGACTAAAAGTAAAACGCCTGGCCACGACAACCACTACTTATTAACTAAACTTGAAAGCTAGCACGCGCTGGCTGCGTTGGTCCGCCGCGTTCTCCCTCGTGGTTGTTCGTCGCATCCGCTTATAAAGCCAAAGCCACGCTTGCGCTGAACGTGCGCACATCATCGTGTGACCAGCCAGCCATCGCCATCGATGCAGCCTCGCCTATCCGGCTGCTGCCTGCCAATCCCGCAACCTGGCGAGCGGGTCCACCGCGTCTCAGCGATCCCGACATTACACTTTCTGTAAGCCAAAAACCAAATATTTTGGTATGTAGCGGAAGAGGCCGTATTTTCACTTAGAATTTCCGCGCAGCCTGCTAAAGCGTCTGACTGCTCTCCTTGAGGAACCCGTGTGACGTGTGTTCGAATCCGCCAAGTATTAGAGAAATTTAAAGGCTCTTTTTTTGTCAGTGTAGAGCGGCGCATTCTCTGTGTCACATCCCTAGTTTACCCTAGTTGGCGTCAAAGACGTTCATTGAATAGCGGCACACAATTACTGGTACATATCCAATGACCCAAGCTTCTATCAAAGAGGTTCATCGAATGCCGAATACCTAGCACTCTAAGTCGGCGTCAGGGAGTTTTGTTGAACGGCGGCAGCCACCCAGACGCGCATCTACAGTGACCCATGTCGGCGTGAAAAAGGTTTGTTAAAGTGCGGCACATGTGTCTATACATTGCCACATACTCCGTGACCGAAGGTGGTCCGAAGGTTGATTTCGAACCCCGTCCCTCAGCACAACAGCTTTCTTGACCATTTGGCTCAAATGGCTCCAGCCATTTGACCATGGACTACCTAGTGACCCAGGTATGCGGCAAAACGGTTGGATACATACATACATACATACATACATACATACATACATACATTGTTACGTTTCGCCTACGACGCGCGGTATAGCCGGCGCGGATGCAACGGACGCCGGGGCTTCGTTCAAAGCGGCGGACATTTTGGCCCGTTCGGAGCTGCCGCAAAGCCTCCCCGCCAAGCGCGTCCAGGCGTGTTTCAGTGCCACGTGTCTTCTTGTGTGCGTGCGTGTGTGTGTGCCCACGCTTGTCAAAGCGCGGCAGCCGGGGAGAGGAGCTCCCCAAGTGTGAAGCGAGGAGGTCTGTCCGGCGCCCGGCCGGCGGATGCGTCACTACACTCGTCTCAACGTGTCTCTCAGCGTGTCCGTGCCCAGTCACGTGCGCATCTGACGAGACGTTCCTCCTTGCCTTCAGCTGCGAGACTATAAAAGCAGCTGCCCCCGGACGCCAAGAGAGAGGCTCCGATTTCATCCGTTGAGTTACGTGCTCTCCCGTCTCTCCACTTCGGTCGACCTGACCGCGCGCTCTTTTGCGATGTTAGAATAAACAAGTTGTTCTGTTACCAGTTGACTCATGCTTTGCCGGGACCTTCGGATGCTTCCAGTGCCCCAGGCCGCCAGGCCAACGCTACCCTTGGGGCTTGCGACGCATTTGCAATAACGGGCGTCAGCACTGAGGTTCCAACAACATACATACATACATACATACATACAAACGTGGATATTTAGCGCCCGGAAAGTGCTTGAAGTACCATAAGAATGCTAACACAATAATAGCCGGGTTCGGTTTTGGTGTGTCAAGTAGCTGCTGTCGTGCTCAATTTCTCGGCGAAATTGCCAGCCGGAAATAATGCGGTAGCGTTCCGGAACAAAGAAGGGGGCGCTTCTCTTTCACTTATAGTTGTCGGCCTGACGTCCTATGCTTGTCTGTGGCCCAGTGAGTCAGGTCGTATTACGCCTCCTTGTTCGCTATGAAGAGAACAAGAAGGCACTTTCTTCCGCGTCCACAAGGTACAGGCGCTCCAGCGCCGTCCACTCTGCGGCAAAATCACGGCGCTGGCTACACCTCCGCATTCGTTTACGCCTACGTAACAGATGCCAGCGCAGTACGCGAGACAGAATCGCGAAGATTGCGCAGGTGACTCCACCCATCCATCAGTGCTACACCTTATCGGACAGCGCGTGGGATCCTCTCGAGAAAGCATGCCCCGCGCCAAGCGTGTCGAAAGCTATTTGTCAGAGAATCCCGCCGCCCTTCGACTTTGGGGCAAGGCGCGTTCGACAAGATCCCCGCGAAAGGTGGACCGTAAAAAAAAAACGTGGTTCGCTTTATCGCGAAAACAGCCGAAGCCGAGTTGCACGTCCAAGCCAATCCCTCCCTCCTGGGGCCCTTTCTCTCTTCCCCATGCGCTGGCGAGATTTCGTGTGCGCCTTTATCGCGAACCCGTGCTTCGTTTGCGGACCGCATGAGGCTGTAGTATAGAAAGCGAACGCGGAGTACACAAGGGAGAAAGATTCGTGGCACCCCTTGTCCCTGCGAGGTTGTAGTTTTATTGTCTTTGCAATGTTAGGCGTAAGCGTTCAGTCATATCCTGGTGCTTTGCACTTCTGGCAAACCATTGGGCCGCTTTATTTATATGCTTTAGATTCACCGATGTCCGCAGCCCGATCCGCCCCCGCCTTTGCGACGTAATTTAGAAGCCCCGCCGTTTATATCGCATCTAGGAGGTCTGGTGTTCCTTTCGTATTCCTAAAGACGCCGTAAACAACGTTGGTTGACATAAACTTCCGAAACTTCCGACCCGACAACACGGGTCGGCATTCTTCTGTGTTTATATACTGACGGCGCTTTCCTCGTCGAATCATTTCCATGAGCTTTAAAGTGGAACCGGCGTAACGTTTACCGGGTGACTCCATGACGCTTACTATTTTTGTTCTAGATGCATTATGAGCACAAGAGGGAAGGGAGAACAAATCGCATGTATCACAGATGTTTTACAGATACCGTGACTTTTTTTGTCCTGTTTTGGGCGTTTACGTGCCAAGTAAATTTGGAGCGGTGGTAGTGCGTTTGCATTAGCACGTCTTCAACACTACGTCTATATGTATATATATAAAAAAAATAAAAGCGGTTGCCTCCAGGCGAGGAAATCCAGGCCACGTGCACAAGTGCATGACCACCGTCTCTAAATGTGCAAAAACAGGCCGATTTGACATTTCGCTCTCAAGATAACAGCCGGCATTAGTCCGCGTTTACACATTGAAAAGTGGGAAAATAATTATGCAGCCACAACGCCTCTTTTCTTTTTCAGGAATTTATGTGAAGCTAAGGTTTTGTGAAGCTGATCTCAAACGATATTAAACTGTTCTTCTATAACGCACTTTCCCACGAAGGCAATTACGGCGATGATCACGCGTCTTCACTGCCCCGCACATCAGCAGCGCGCGACTCTCGTGATCCACATGACCACGCATTCCACTCCCTCACGCAGCGGCCCAATTTTTATCACGCGATATCTCCCCAGATCAGCCGAGTTTAGGATTGCACTATCTTCCGGGCCAACCGAGCGTGTTTAGCAAGCAGACGACAAAGCATACAGGGCCAAGCACCAGGAAACAATGCTTACAATGCGTCGCTTTATTAAGGAATTGAATTGCGCGCTGGAAGGTGCATAGTTCTTGCACTGAGGATGTTTAGGCAGTGCTTGTTGTTTCACTAAATAAGTCCCCAAAGCACAGAGCCGGCAATCTCCGTATTGGTATGTGGCTAGTAGAGGTGGGGCCACATGTAAGCCGATTCGTTATTCGAGTGCTGTCCTGTATGTGAGCTACTCGGCCAGACAGCAGCAGCAGCCATCTTCAGCAAAGACGGGGAAGATTTGCTTAGCAATGGTTTACTTTAAAGGAAATGAATTCGCTGTGTCGCAGCGGTTAAATTAGAAAACGCCATTTTGTTCGCCTGAGCCTCGGTTCTCTGGGATGTCCTATCCAATGGTATTTTGAGCTGAAGCACTCATCCTGTGGCAGCACTCCTTGGAAAGGAAAAGGTATACCCGTGACGTCTTAGCATGTCATACCGCACGGCGTGGTTCTAACTGCAGATAAGGCGCAATAAGAGAAACGGGGAATGAAGGCCAGCCTGCTGATATTTTCAGCTCCCTCGCAAAAAATAAAGGTGATGCGCGTGAGTCACGGCCTGCCCAGTCGCGCGCCACCACAAACCGCCCTGGCTGCAGCCCTCGCTTATGGCGCTGCGGCATCCATTGTTATGCAAATAGGGAAGCCATAAGAGATGCGGTTGAATAACCTCGCTATAGGCGCTAGGAGGGAACGCTGCTTAATCTTATAATGCAGGTGGCGCCCACGTAGTGGCGTTTGCGTTTATTGAGCCCATTGGGGAAATATTACGGGCGTTTTGTTCTCCGCTGACAGGTTACCGCCATTTTACAGCGATAAGTAGTCTCGGAAAATCGGTTTATCCTGCACGCTATACGTAATTTGCCGTAACGTGACGATCATTTCGTCAAACTCGAAAGTAGTCATGGGCGAGCGTGAAAGAATGCTGAAATAAGGTTTACCCCTTAGAATAAGTAAACATATTAGGCTATGCATTTGAAGGTTCTGAGCAGTGGGACCATCCTTCTTGATGGCCCGAAGGAAAAAATTTGTGAGGTAATAAAAGGTCTCTAAAGGGGTGAATAGGAAGGTAGAGTAAAAGTTAAGTTGCATACCATTCTTTATGCTAAATTAGATTTTATATTAACACTTGTTATATAACACGTATTATATTAATGCTTGTAACACTACCGCTGCTCGTGCTCTACTGTACCACTGTTGTTCAGCTTTTAAGGTTACTCGTTTTGCTAAATAAATAGTTCAATTCGTAACTCACAGTTTGACACTGACTGCTTCTCCTTCCCTAAATTGTGACAGTGTTAAACGACATGGAGCACATAGCATCACAAAACCTGCCAAAAAGGAGGAGGAGGAGGAGGAACTTTATTAGAAGTCGTTGCGCAGGTTTTACCCGGGTGGTTCCCTCTGACAGGGCTCCACTGGCGATCGTGGCTCGCCGAACTGGTTGATGGTCGCTAGTTGGCTTCCCAGGTCCAGTTCGGAGAGTCTCGCCTCCCAAGATCACGTAGTGAGTGTGTGTGTGCTTTGACTCGTGGCGAAATTGCGCCGCCCGGACGATCGGTGCATCCGTGTGTTATGTGCGCGAGTGTCGCTGTGTGGTTGCTACACCAGGGACATGTCCGGGACGTATTGATTGATTGATTAATTATTTAATTGATTGATTTATTCATTGATTGATTGATTGATTGATTGATTGTATATCTGTCTGGGGAGACTGCATGTAGACAAGTGTGGGCATGTGTTCGTTTGCAGGCGGCGCCAGTCCCTTGCCTGGAATTTATCGAGAGCTTTATGCCACGATTGATTGCCTATAGTGGCGAACATTATTGAAAAAGTGGCAATGCTGACATAATTCATTAGAATGAATCAAGTTTGTTAAATAATCAGCTTCCTAATTATTTACTCTAAAGAAATTGCCTCAATGGTGGTATTTAGGCCATCATCATCATCATCAGCAGCAGCAGCAGCCTGGTTACACCCACTGCAGGGCAAAGGCCTCTCCCATACTTCTCCAACTACCCCGGTCATGTACTAATTGTGGCCATGCTGTCCCTGCAAACTTCTTAATCTCATCCATCCACCTAACTTTCTGCCGCCCCCTGCTACGCTTCCCTTCCCATGGAATTCAGTCCGTATCCCGTAATGACCATCGGTTATCTTCCCTCCTCATTACATGTCCTGCCCATTCCCATTTCTTTTTCTTGATTTCAACTAAGATGTCATTAACTCGCGTTTGTTCCCTCACCCAATCTGCTGTTTTCTTATCCCTTAACGTTACACCTACCATTCTTCTTTCCATAGCTCGTTGCGTCATCCTCAATTTAAGCAGAACCCTTTCGTAAGTCTCCAGGTTTCTGCCCCGTACGTGGGTACTGGTAAGACACAGCTGTTATACACCTTTCTCTTGAGAGCTAATGGCAACCTGCTGTTCATGATCTGAGAATGCCTGCCAAACGCACCCCAGCTCATTGTTATTCTTCTGACTATTTCAGTCTCATGATCCGGATCCGCGGTCACTGCCTGTCCTAAGTAGATGTATTACCCTTACTACTTCCAGTGCCTCGCTACCTATCGTAAACTGCTGTTCTCTTTTGACACTGTTAAACATTACTTTAGTTTCCTGCAGATTAATTTTTACAGCCACCCTTCTGCTTTGCCTCTCCAGGTCAGTGAGCATGCATTGCAGTTGGTCCCGTGAGTTACTAAGCAAGGCAATATCATCAACGAATCGCAAGTTAGTAATGTATATCTTATTTTGTTATAGCGCAAGCTAGACAAGGACAACATAAGGCACATCTGACACACACAGCGCTTGTGTGTGTCAGATGTGCCTTCTGTTGTCCTTGTCTAGCTTGCGCTATAACAAAATAAGATATGCCGTACCAACAAGCCCCTATTGCTATCCTCATCGACTTTAGTAACGTATTCTCCATTAACTCTTGTCCCCAATTCTTCCCGCTCCAGGTCTCTCAATACCTCCTGTAAACACGCTGTGAATAGCATTGGAGAGATTGTATCTCCCTGCCTGACGCCTTTCTTTATTGGGATTTTGTTGCTTTCTTTATGGAGGTCTACGGTGGCTGTGGAGCCGCTATAGATATCTTTCAGTATTTTTGCATACGGCTCGTCTACACCCTGATTCCGTAATGCATCCATGACTGCTGAGGTTTGGACTGAATCAAACGCTTTCTCGTAATCAAGGTCGTATTTAGGCCAAGCAGTATTAAATTCAAGTCATATTCCGCATGCTGCTACCACTTTTGATATATTCATTTTAATTATGTGCTACGCGAAAGATTGACATTTCATTTAACGCGTTCCTGAAAGCCCTGAGCAGTGAGTACGGTACGACCGTAATTGTAGCTGTATACCATTTTTATCCAATTTTGGGGATGGATATCTTGAAATTGTCGCTAGTTCCAGGAGTTTTTTTTTTATATGGGATAGTGGACATCATACTGATCTGCTTTAATTTCACATGTGGAAGATCCGCCGTAAAGTAGAATATAAGTAAGTTAATTAGGAAACCTTTGAAATTAACTACGTGGGACAGAGCGATATTCATGCAGGTAATTTCCGCTACTTACGGCTGAATAAGCATAGTAGGGGTGTCGCAGGCCGTCTTTAAAGATATCTGCACAAGCTAAAGTTAAACAAGAAAATTTACGTATAAGAGAATTTAAACAATAATATAGTCAAAATCTCCTTCAAATATGCCAGTTAAAATCAAGCATTTGCCGTCAGATAACTGATACAAACGGTAACAAACGTTGCTAAATCATGTACACTAGGTTCTCGCTTCGCCATTTCTATTTTATAATTATTTCATTTTTTTTCTGAATTTTCGTCTCCATTTGATCCCGTGTGCCGTTGTATGGATTCTTTTTTTTTACGATCAGGCAGCTAAATATTTCCGGTAGCTGAGAGCGCACTTCCTCTTTGGCAAGCAAGCAGCCGGAGATTGCTTTAGTAACAAATTATGTTGGTTACTACCTTTCGACATAGTTTTCTAGAAATAGATAGCATGTGACCAATTAGGGGGGCAAACTAATGCGTTAGCATTACATCGCTCGCACCTCTCTTGAGGTCCGGGATCCGTAACTGAAACCGCATTGGCCACATTTCAAAGTATTTTTTCCGAGCTCACTCGACACAGGTCCGTGCCTCATGGAGGAGTGAAAAGAGCCACTGACGGCGGTTTGAAACAGACTACTGTCAGTTGCATTATATATATACATATATATATATATATAGTGCAACTGACACTTATAATAGATATAACATATACTTAGATGAAACATGTCAATGTGAGAAAATTGTAGAGCAACATGAAAAACTCCCGATGCAGCTTGATACATGCTACATAAAAGTGTTTTTCCGAACGTGAAAGAAGCCCCGAATACACGCAAAGTGCCTCGAGCGGCCAAGCGGAGTGACCGAGATGCGATGCTTCCCTGTACTCAATAACACTCTCTGTGCGTAGTGACTGGCACTGCTCTGCTTTTCGTTGCTTCGGCTTCTTTCACTTATTCGAACCGCAGTTCACCATGATGCGCTTGTGGGAATTTCTTGTGCCAGAGCCTGCAGGCGCAGACACTACGTGTTTGCCTAGGCCTTCCGCGCAGCGCCTCAACAGCTGGAACCATTATAATGGCTCAAGACCATCCCATCACGACTTACATTAGCACCGAAACGCTTAGAGCCCATGTTCGTCATGTTTCACGGATGCCGTCAAGCTCTGTTGCGTGCCTGCCTGAACGACGACCACAGGCGTCCTTCTCCAAAAAGGTCAGCATCCATCGTGCCTCCTTACCATCGGGTTTCACACCCTCTACACGTTCAACCTCAGCTTTGTGGTGTTTAAATCAACCTCAAGTGCGTCTTACGATTCCAGGGATAAGAAAGAAGACCGACCTGCCTACCTTGGCCTTGAAGCAAGCAGCTCTGGATTGTTTGCACACTTTCTACTTTGATCGAGTACACATATATACGCATGGCTCTTCCACTCAGACCAGCTCCACCAGCGCAGTGGTTATACGATCCCGTTCACTAAGCATCCAATACAATATTTCTCACTTGACAACATCGACTTGTTCGGAGTTTGTTGCCCTCCGAGGTGCCGTTGATTATATTAATAACCAACCGGCTAATCGGTGGGCTATATTCTGCGATTCGAAGGCGGCCTTACAATGTCTTCAGGCATCTCTTCGTTGCGGGTCATGTGAACAACTCGTGTCGGAGATACGAGAAATGCACCATCACATGATCGCGAAAGGACACGACGTCGTGTTTCAGTGGCTGCCTGGTCATTGCGGTATCTCCGGCAACTACCTCGCTGACGAAGCTGCTAGGAAAGCACACGAGGGAGCAACCCTTGTTTCAATACCTTTATCGCGGACCGACGCAGCGCAACACTTAGGCAAGCTAGCGCACTCTTTGACATTGGAGAAGTGGCACACACCTGAATTCACTCACCATCGCTTGCATTCCCTCGATCCCTCTATGCAACTGCGGCTGTTACCAGGTCTTCCGCGAAATGAGGAAACGGTGCTGTGCCGCTTACGTTTGGGCGTCGCATTCACAAATGCTTATGCATTTCTGATTGGAATGGCTGATAGCGCCGAGTGCAATGCCTGCGGTGTCGAGGAAACCATAGAACACCTACTGTGCTACTGCCCATCTTATGAAAATTAAAGGCAAGACCTCTGCACAGCTCTCAATCAGCTAGATGGAAAGCCGTTCACCTTGAACAAGATCTTGGGATCATGGCCTCGCATATCACAGCTACAAAAGGCTACAAAAGCGCTGCTGCGATATTTGAAAGCGACCGGATTGAGTCAGCGTCTGTGATCCGGACTGAATGACCGACTGATATCTCCAGTGGACTTTCTATTTTTTTATCTTTCCGTCTCCCTTTCCCTTTCCCCAGTGTAGGGTAGCCAACCGGGCTCAGTCCTGGTTAACCTCCCTACCTTTCATTTATCATTTTCTCTCTATCTCTCTCTCTCGCTTGTGCCAGTGTTTGTAACGTTGCACAGCCTACGAAATCTAGCAAAGGGCTGTTTCAGCAACAAAAATAGATCCGAGCTTGGTACCCCAGCGCACTGTCGTTCGCGTTCTTTCGAGTCTCTACGTCATTTTAAGAATGTATTTTCTCATGCGGGATCGTGCATTGAGTATAATTAATAAAAGGACGAAAATATTTAGCCGTTCTCAGAGACGAAATACTGTCAATACGACGCCGAAGAGAAATTTTGTCTTGTTTTTTTTTTAATTTTTTTTTGTATAACCGCACCTACACTCGCATAACTTTTCTACGTACTGTAAGGAATCTCTCCCAAACCACGATGTTTTGTCGTTAAATATGGGCTGTATATCCAGTCCCTCAACCTTCGGACATGCATCTTCCGCGTTTTGTTTTTTTTTTAATCGTGAGGCGTAGTCAACGAAGCCTGCCTACACATTCAATACGACATTTTCCTCCGCGTTCACCATGGATGCGTTGCACCCGATTTCGTCTTTCCTGACGGGATGATGGCGACCCTTTCTCCATTCAGCCCCCGGCTTGCAGCTATAACCTTCATCTCAGCTTTCACGCCACTGCAAAATGTAATCTGTCATCGCGGTTTGCTTCTTCTTGTGCACTTCTTTTTCTCTTTCGTTAGGGAGATATTGTACAATAATGCAGTCGTCTTTTCATTCTTTCCTTCTATATGCTTTTTCCCGACGAGGTATTCTATAGCGGGCGTCTGTCGCGACGTCCAATATCCGGACCCTACACACGTGTCTGGAAATGTGACGTAGCGTTTTATTTTAGTATATTCCACGTGCTTTCGTTTTCAATACTTGAATCTTCTGCCCCGGCTTTCGAAATTTTGTCTGTGCTCGTCATGATTCAAATTCGGACGGGTGGCGGAAGGGATAGACAAGTCAAAGGCCGTGTCGTAGGCTGCACGATTGAATGAGATCCTCCGGGGACAAGATTCCTGGGCCGGTGCGGTGACTTGCAAAAAAAAGGACGAATGATGACTCAGCTAAATGTCGACACACGAAGCATCATAGAGAAGGTTTCGTCTCCCGTTGAGCTTTGTTGTCGCTGTCTTGTGGATGTAGGTCGGCAGCGATTCCGGCTAGCTATGGCTACGTAGAAATAAACGAATGCTCGCTTACGGGTCGTCGTTTGGTGAACGTTATACAATTGGAGCCGCAACCAGTTACTACCGTTCACTTGTCAACGCTTCAAGATTTAATGTTTACGCATGGTGCATGCAATGGTTGATGATGGTTTGGTGTACTGTATAGTGCTCATTTCTGTGTCAAAAAACTACAGCAATGATAAATAGTTCGTTAATGCGCCCGTGCACTTAGTACACCGAACACGGGTGTAATCAGTCACAAGAGCGGCGTTTTTAATAAGGTAATAAAATTAATCTTAGCCGTTATTTTTTTAATAGAAGGTAAGGTTCCACTTTTATTTAAATCCCTTTCAACGACCTCACAACTTCACTACCGCTCCGATATACCCGTCTAAATATTCTCCCCCTCACTTACGAATTTTCTTTAGAGCTAGCTCTGCTCATTTTGCGTCTGCGTTATATAGATTATTGTAAGTAGTGTACCTCTGAATAAAATATTACTCGCTTTTCTGGACACCCTATCTTACTATTAACTAAAGTGCATACTAATTATGATAAACACACAAGTTCTTCTTTCAGCGGTATCTCCTCTGAACTTATTGCCTTCATACATTGAGTGATCCCATTCCACAACATCATTTAAAAAAGCAATTAAGAATTTTTGTTGACGCATGTTTATCATTTCAAAAGTATTTTCATCTGTTACTTTTCGTCTTTTCCAAAAATTACTGTTATATTACCAGTAATGTTCGCGCTGTTTTTTCTTAATAATGCTTTTGCTGATAGAAAGAATGTGTTGTATTATGAACTGATGTGTCTTATTTTTCATTTGCATTAATGTGTTGTACATGAATTGAGTCAATAATTTGCTATAATATCGCTTCTTTTGCCGTCTATGCTTTTGCAACTGTGTGATTAGTGAAGCTGCTTTTTTTTATTTTCCTTTATACGTCTTCTGCACATGCACTCGTAGAAGGTAGCCAGACTTATTTTTTTTTATGGGACCTCTTTGTGTTAATAATGTGGAGTATAATCACTGCGAAATAAATGTTAAATAAATCTCAAATGAACGATTGCCTTGTGTATGATCGTCACAAATTATTGTATCGTAGAGTCCGTGCTCATCACTGCTGGAAAAGAAGCAAGTAAGGCACCGGAGGACATGCAGCACTGATTGAATGTGCAAATGCTGGTCATATCATATCGTTCTACCTTTCCTTTCATGTGTATACATGTTTTCAACCCAAACATTCATTACATTTCTTTTGTATTGTGTGACCTCATTTATTTTAGGTTCATGCGGCTCTTATTTACTGTTTGCGTCACTAATTCAACACATCTGTTTCGTCAAGAGGTCGAAAAGTCGAAATAATATTGCGCACCTGCGCTTCTTTAATGTGCAAAAAAATGGAAGTGCATGAACCTTTTGCATTTTGCCCTCATTTAAGTGCGGTCGCCGTGGCCAGAATAGGACCCGCCCATCATCCACGCGTCCCCGCTGACAAACAAGCTGGTATAACACGATGCCGAGTGGTTCAGCAGCTCAGATATTGCAGGGCATTAATCACGGCGCCACCTGGCCTGCTCTACACATTCTTCACGTTTTGCCGTCTCGCCAAACATGCTCCGGCCATGTAACCTACGTTGGCGCCGGCTCCGCTGTGCTTTCTTCTGGTCCTGCGTTCAGGACGCTGTAAGCTTTACTGTTCCCGTTATGTAATCTTATTTGCTCAGTGTTCCTTCAGTATGTTCGAGGTGCTGCTGTCTTCTGTTTCATATTGACTGTCAGTACAAGCCTTCTTTTAAGGCACACTTCTACGGTGATATTCCTCTAGCAAAAATTTCAGCTACAGGAAGGGTTGGGCCAGGGGGGCTGCCTTTTGTTTGTCATGTCGTCAGCAAGGATATTGATTACGTCACAAAAAAGGAAGCAACGCCAGCGCCGCGAGGAAATAAACGCAGGGTAGCTGGGAACATGAAAATAGTGCCAGGGAGTCGACAAGTGCAAGAAGAAACAACACATGCGCAAGCTTATTGTGCCTCGGCAGTTCCTCTTAGTTTAATGTTGCTCGTGATGCGCGACTGGGAAATGGCATCCATTCTATCTCCAACATCTATCAATCCTCGCAGTGCTTATGGTCCGGAACATTGCGGCTTTGTGAAAGACCACAGGCGATAGCTTGCCCATTGGACTTATAATACCACATAGAAAAGGCGGATATAAAACAAAATGCATCAGATTGAACGAGTAGAAATCTGTATGTAGCGAAGCTTTTTTCCAGTGCATAGAGAGTCGAAACAAGAATTTATATCTGTTGAGTGTCGACAGAAAGTGACACGGAAAGCTTTATTACGGAATTGTAGAGAGGCTAATACAATGCCGACACCGCTGCCTCTGATCAGGATTATGATGACCATTTATTGGCATCCCCTTTGAAACGGGGCGGTGAAAAATAATCACCCAGCCTACTTGATTTATTCAGCTATGCTGTTCATGTTTTTTTTAATTCTAGCATTGTACTAATATCCGTAACCTTTTCGTCTTCCTCAAAACTTCCCCATCTACCCTATATCGCTACCTATGCCTGTAACGAATTCGCTCGTATTAACCTCGTCCCACCTTTTTTTTTTTTTTTCACCAGAACACCAAACGCCTCTTGCCTATCTTGACTGCTGAATGGTTGACGTTTCCGTTCACATTTAATTCGAACGCTTCTGGAAGGTGCATGTAACCTACGGTTCTCACCGGTTGAACCCCTTCGCATTGCATTGGCTAGTGATGAATAGTCTCCGGATTTTTGTTGCAGCATGCACTTGCCTCTTCTTGTTTGCGAATATTTGCTCCGGCATTTTTTTGTCCTTAAGTAACCAGCACTAACCTGAAGTAGTAAGGCACTTCCCTTTCTGTTATGCTACAGATTCTCTCTTCTAATTTCTTTTTTTTTCACTTCTTGTAAATCGCCGTGCTCTTTTTTGTTTCCATTCTTTACAACCTATTCTCTGTGTTTTTATCAATCGCTGTGTCATGGCTCCTCGTTGTCTATTTACGCTTACAATTATCCTGTACTTGGTTGCCAACTTTCGTGACCTCTTCCTCCCTTCCGTATCCACGCTTTCCAGCTACAGATACTCGTGCACTTTAGCCGCCCACTTATTTCTCTTCATCTTCCCGAGTCTTCAAAAAGTAATTTTCCTCTACTCTTGTCTGACTTCCAAAGGGGTCCAGCCCACGTCACCCTGCACTGTCTCATTTTTGATTTTACAGTGGGCTCGCTCGCCTCCGCGGATGCGCAGAGGCGAGCGCCATCTGGTGGGTGTGCAAGGAACCCTGTGGCAGGGACGGCGCGTCCTCAGCTGTGATTGGTTGGCCTGTTTGGCTCGATAACAGCCAGGCCACAGCACCCACTGCCACGGAATCGCGCGCGGTTCGCAAAGTACTGAGCACCGGGAATCGCACACACTGCACGCCTAGGTTGTACGAATAGGCCGGCGCGTGTGAGGGGTTTGGTGGTAAGTGGCATTATATATTTTTTCCTTCACAAGCTTGAACGTTGGCACAACAATTATTTTGTTATTCGATGCGCTTGCTTTTTTCCCAGTGCCGCCGCTCAAGTTTATTGGCTAATTTGGAACTTGGAATGGACGTGTATCTCCAGCTACAGTCGTTTTTTTTTTTCGAATCATGTGAAGCACGCAAGTGCTGTCAATTGGCCACTATCATAGCCTCCTGTGCGTTATTGAAATTTTTTTTCACGATTTTATTTTTGTCACGCTCTTTTTTCCGTCTTTACTTCCCCTTTCCCTTGCCCTAGTGCAGGGTAGAAAACCGGAGGCTTTAGCTCTGGTTGACTTCCCTGCCTTTCTCTCATTTTCATCGCTCTCTCTCTCTAATCATCCAGATTTCTAGCAGAGACTCTACAATATCTCCATTGTAAATAAAAAATATGTACTACAATAAAAAATATAAAAAATAAATATAAAAGATATGTTGCAGCGGTGGCGTAGAGGTAGAACACCCGCCTCGCATGCAAGAGGTCCGTGGTTCGAATCCCGGTGCCGGCAATTTTCCACCGGATTAAACAAAAAATCCGCGTGTTGATAAAATTGCACAAACAGGCCTGGAGTGTGGCCTGATCCCGGTGACCAGAACCGGTAACGCACTCCCTCACCAGAGCAGGATTGGCCACCCTGGTGCAGTACTTGGCCACAACCTCCTATATGAAAACAACAATCAAACCCCGGCCCTCAGTCCCCAGCAGCTGCGAAGCAACTGACCACGGCGGCGGTCAGACCTGCGACGCTGCAGAGGGTGCTTAGAATCACTGGCTCCGGACAGGCCGCTATTGGAATATGAACCTGGCAACGTTTAACGCTAGAACGTTATCTAGTGCGGCGAGTCTAGCAGTGCTATTGGAGGAACCAGAGGGCAGTAAATGGGACATAATAGGGCTCAGTGAAGTTAGGAGGCCAAAAGAAGCATATACAGTGCTAAAAAGCGGGCACGTCCTGTGCTACCGGGGCTTAGCGGAAAGAAGAGAACTAGGAGTCGGATTCCTGATTAATAAGAACATAGCTGGTAACATACAGGAGTTCTATAGCACTAACGAGAGGGTGGCAGGTCTTGTTGTTAAACTTAATAAGGGGTACAAAATGAAGATTGTACAGGTCTACGCCCCTACATCCAGTCATGATGACCAGGAAGTCGAAAGCTTCTATGAAGACGTGGAATCGGCGATGGGTAGAGTGAAAACTAAATACACTATACTAATGGGCGACTTTAATGCCAAGGTAGGCAAGAAGCAGGCTGGAGACAAGGCAGTGGGGGAAGATGGCATAGGCACTAGGAATAGCAGGGGGGAGTTATTAGTAGAGTTTGCGGAACAGAATAATATGAGGATAATGAATACTTTCTTCCGCAAGCGGGATAGCCGAAAGTGGACGTGGAGGAGCCCGAACGGCGAGACTAGAAATGAAATAAACCTCATACTCTGCGCTAACCCGGCAAGGTGCGCTGCAGTGACCACAGGATGGTAAGAACTCGAATTAGCCTAGACCAGAGGAGGGAACGGAAGAAACTGGTACATTAGAAGCCGATCAATGAGTTAGCGGTAAGAGGGAAAATAGAGGAATTCCACATCAAACTACAGAACAGGTATTCGGCTTTAACTCAGGAAGAGGACCTTAGTGTTGAAGCCATGAACGACAATCTTGTGGGCATCATTAAGAAGTGTGGAATGGAAGTCGGTGGTAACTCGGTTAGGCAGGATACCAGTAAACTATCGCAGGAGACGAAAGATCTGATCAAGAAATGACAATGTATGAAAGCCTCTAACCCCATAGCTAGAATAGAACTTGCAGAACTTTCGAAGTTAATCAACAAGCGTAAGACAGCTGACATAAGGAAGTATGATATGGATAGAATTGAACATGCTCTCAGGAACGGCGGAAGCCTAAAAACAGTGAAGAAGAAACTAGGAATTGGCAAGAATCAGATGTATGCGTTACGAGACGAAGCCGGCAATATCATTACTAATATGGATGAGATAGTTCAAGTGGCTGAGGAGTTCTATAGAGATTTATACAGTACCAGTGGCACCCACGACGATAATGGAAGAGAAAATAGTCTAGAGGAATTCGAAGTCCCAAAGGTAACGCCGGAAGAAGTAAAGAAAGCCTTGGGAGATGTGCAAAGGGGGAAGGCAGCTGGGGAGGATCAGGTAACAGCAGATTTGTTGAAGGATGGTGGGCAGATTGCTCTAGAGAAACTGGCCACCCTGTATACGCTATGCCTCATGACGTCGAGCGTACCGGAATCTTGGAAAAACGCTAACATAATCCTAATCCATAAGAAAGGGGACGCCAAAGACTTGAAAAATTATAGACCGTTCAGCTTACTGTCCGTTGCCTACAAAATATTTACTAAGGTAATCGCAAATAGAATCAGGAACACCTTAGACTTCTGTCAAGCAAAGGACCAGGCAGGATTCCGTAAAGGCTACTCAACAATAGATCATATTCACGCTATCAATCAGGTGATAGAGAAATGTGCGGAATATAACCAACCCTTATATATAGCTTTCATTGATTACGAGAAAGCCTTTGATTCTGTCGAAACCTCAGCAGTCATGGAGGCATTACGGAATCAGGGTGTAGACGAGCCGTATGTTAAAAATACTGCATGAAAGATATCTATAGCGGCTCCACAGCCACCATAGTCCTCCATAAAGAAAGCAACAAAATCCCAATAAAGAACGGCGTCAGGCAGGGACATACGATCTCTCCAATGCTATTCACAGCGTGTTTACAGGAGGTATTCAGAGACCTGGATTGGGAAGAATTGGGGATAAAAATTAATGGAGAATACCTTAGTAACTTGCGATTCGCTGATGATATTGCCTTGCTTAGTAACTAAGGGGACCAATTGCAATGCATGCTCACTGGCCTGGAGAGGCAAAGCAGAAGAGTGGGTCTAGAAATTAATCTGCAGAAAACTAAAGTAATGTTTAACAGTCTCGGAAGAGAACAGCAATTTACAATAGGCAGCGAGGCACTGGAAGTCGTAAGGGAATACATCTACTTAGGGCAGGTAGTGACGGCGGATCCGGATCATGAGACGGAAAGAATCAGAAGAATAAGAATGGGCTGGGGTGCGTTTGGCAGGCATTCTCAGACCATGAACAGCAGGTTGCCATTATCTCTCAAGAGAAAAGTGTATAATAGCTGTGTCTTACCAGTACTCACCTACGGGGCAGAAACCTGGAGGCTTACGAAAAGGGTTCTACTTAAATTGAGGACGACGCAACGAGCTATGGAAAGAAGAATGATGGGTGTAACGTTAAGGGATAAGAAAAGAGCAGATTGTGTGAGGGAACAAACGCGAAGTAATGACATCTTAGTTGACATCAAGAAAAAGAAAGGGACATGGGCAGGACATGTAATGAGGAGGAAAGATAACCGATGGTCATTAAGGGTTACGGACTGGATTCAAAGGGAAGGGAAGCGTAGCAGGGGGCGGCAGAAAGTTAGGTGGGTGGATGAGATTAAGAAGTTTCCAGGGACAGCATGGCCGCAATTAGTACATGACCGGGGTTGTTGGAGAAGTATGGGAGAGGCCTTTGCCCTGCAGTGGGCGTAACCAGGCTGATGATGATGATGATGTTAGAAAATGCGTATCTATGCAATAAAGATCGATCGCACAGATCTATAGATTATGCAGCAAACATTGTGCACAGCGATATGTTATGTAATAAGGTTATCTCTGTTCATGTGAAAGTGAAGGTTAATGTTTAATTTTGCTTCTATTATAGAAACGGGACCAAGGGCAAAAGGCTACAAATGCCTGACAAATGGTTCCCGCTCCTTTTGGCATTCAGCACTGTGGTACATAATATCAAATACATTGGTGACATCATATGAAATCAATGTGACATGTGCAGTATAGACGTAAACATGTTATCCATATAAAATTGATCAGATCAGATAAGTAGCGTGAAATACAAAATAATACATACATTATAAAATAATCATACAGATTGACTATGAATCTGTAGATACAATTTCCCAAATGAGGGAAATAAGTAAACACGGTAAATATAAATGAATTGTAGTATTCAATCACAAAAATCATAACAATGTGTAACAACGTAAAATGCTAAAATATACATCCATGAGCAAAAATGCACAGACCATGGATTGCGCGATAAAGGCAATCTTTTCCTCTGCCTGTGACTGCAAATTGGAATTGAGGATTGCAGTCAAAACTTGGCATTGCGAACTTACCAGTATACTCGTAAATTTCTATTTATGCATGTTAATTACAATAAATTTTAGTTTTTTCGTCGACCCTGTGGTCCGTATACTTTTGCTCACGGGTGCACATATAATCTATATTGCATTTCATTCGCTGTAAAGTGCATTTTCATGGATTTCTGAGATAATTTACTGTAATCAGGTAAATTTAGGTGATTTAATAATTCACGACTCTGGTGATTCAACTGCTGTCAGCCATAAATTGTTCGAGATGTCATGTCTGTTATCCCAGATGTGATTGACAGTGAAAAATGAACAATTTGATAACTAAATAAAATACGCGAATCCAACACACAGGTTGGAACCTGTGTGAAGGTATGCGTTCGTGAAGAGGTTAATGAAATGCTCTAAATATGCCTCTTTCTTTCGTGCGCCTTTCGTGTAAAGGAGACTGATCTGCACGTGTGCTCTTGCATACCCGTGCTACTCAATGTAAGAAATATTACATGTGCTTCTATGTTTCCCCCCAACTTGTTAAAGTAAAAGCATTTTATGGCGAGGTCTCCAGCCCTGTCACGCGAAAAGTACAATGCCTTGCATCTGTCCAAAAATGCGTAATTCGCAGAGATTTAGTCGTTATGATAGTGTGAATGTATATGAGCGGTAGCTTTTAAGCGGTTACGAACAATTTAAAGCAACAAAGAATACCAAATAAAAGGAGGACACCAATAGAGGTACATATGGCTCTTTATAAAATGCATGGGGAAGCTTATTGCAGGGGCGGGCAACTGAAATTTGGGGGTGGGTAAACTTGAAATTTGGGGGTGGGTAAACTTGAAATTTGGGGTGGGCCAACATGAAATGTTGGGGGGGGCAACCTAAATTTTGGGGTTGGGTCAACTTGAAATTTCCATGTGGACCAACTTAAATTTAGGGGTGGGTCAACTTGAAGTTTGGGGGTGGGGGTGGTCCAACTGAAATTTGAGTGTAGGTCAACTACATTTTCGGGTGGGTTTACTTAAAATTTGGGTTGGCACAACTTAAATGTGGGGTTGAGCCAACCTCAAATTTGGGGGTCGGTCAACTAGAGAGTTTTGTGGGGTCCAATGGTTGATTGAACACTCCTCCGCGTCCTTCTAGTTATGTACACTTCGCGGGCAAGCGAGCGTGTTGAGAAACCTGGCACATTTTCATTGTTTCTTATCAAGGCACAGTCAGAACGCGGGCGAGAGCTTGCTTGGGCGAGGAACGTGCGTATTAGACAGGTTTGCGAGAGCAACAGCGAGGGTCCCATGGTTTGGCGGCGATGCACTCTCATTTCCACGGCGTCGAAACGAAACGATAGCCAAACGAAAAAAAAAGAACGAAAAAAGAAAGCGATATTTCTGCCCGGAACGATAACTTAACCGAAACGTTAGTTATTATTTTGTTTCGAAGTGAAACACAGATATTTTTCATCACTTCTTGGTTCAAGGGAAAAGTCGCCAACTTTAAACAACTGACTTCAGGCAACGTCAGAATCAGCGCGTATATCGCAGGAAGAGATAGTGCGAGCGAAAACCGGTCGAGCACTGCATTAATCTGTGCATGTAGGTGGGGGCACAAGCAAATCCTCATCATCGCAAAACCCAGGGCCTGCCTGCTGAAGCACTTATTGTTTCGTTTTAAACTGGTACAAGCGCTCTGTTACCGAAGTGTTATCTTTCGTATATGTTCGTTTCAGTTCGTGTTATCGGAACAGTGGTTTCGTATTTCGGCGAGTACGCTCGATGACGTGCTGCTTCTGAGATCATGCTCAGTTCCTTGACTCAAGACACTGAGCATGACCTCAATTCATAATCCTGTAATTGGGAAAAATAAGTGCCATCTTTATATCGTTACCTTCGTTCGAAAATTTTTGCGTGCGTACCTAAAGCGTTACGAAGTGTTATGCATCAGTTCTTATGTCTTTTTTTTTTTGCCCCGGAGCAGAACCGGAATGGAACGCTTGCTTTTCAGTGGAACGAAACTAAAACCAGAACGAAAAGCATTTTCTTCCGACAGTCTGCTCCCCCACGCAACGCCTCAGGCGCTACTGCGGCAGCTGGTGTTCTCTTTCGCCTGCTCTGCTCCCTCGAGGCGTGCTCGTGCCTGGCGTTCCGGTTCAATTGGTACGATTGCATTGAAGGGGTTGGTATGCGTCGAGAAAATCAGGCAAGTATCCACTCAAGCCTAAGTATTCTATGCCACCGTGAAGGCTATTGATGTATGCGCGCACAAGCTACGGAAATCAACTAAGCGAAATTAAGCGACAACGAAGTCACAGCCGAGCAATACCATGCTTACGCATTAGTACACAATTCTCAAGATTACTGTAGCTCTTTTTATTGCGATAACAATTATATGAAGACACCATGCGCATTTATGCCGTCACTGTCGCTGTCGCCGTGATGTTCCGTATAAAGTCCAGGCGTTATAACATCGTCCCTGCGTGTCCTCGCATGCTGTCTATGCGAGCGAAAGTGTGCGAGGGCGAACCGAGGATGGTGGTTCAATCTCTCGCGCGCAAGCCCCGTGGGTAGGGTAGGGAGTAGAGGGGGAGGTGGGCGGGGGGTTCCATTCCGGCTGCTGCTGCATGTGGGCCGGCCGCGCGCTCTATCTCGAAGGCAATCTGCAATGGGGTCGGAGTTCGCCACTTAGTTCACGTTGCAGCGAGAGGCAGCACAAATGCCAGTTCGCTCGCTGCTGCTGCCGCACTTGCTCACTCCAGCGTTTTAACAGCGAGTTTCCGCTGCCATCCAGCGAGATTTGTTCATATTTGCTTGCGCGCTCGTGACACCATGCTTGTCATATTAGTTAGTAAGCGAATGTTTACTAGCTTATACGGTCCATAAGACTGCTATTCTTACTCTGTATAGCTGTCTAGTTCTTTGCTATCGCAATCGATGATTCGCCTTCATGGCGAAAGTGCGACTTCTTTTTTTCTGTCACTACGCTAGTCTTCCCTACGTCTACCGTGGCAATCACGAAGTGTTTTCCGAGACTTTTATAAATCAATAACCCGAAGGAAAAAAAAAACAGACTACCAGTCGGAAGTGATACCTCTCGACCACTCCGCCGACAGAACTACAGGGAATAACACACCTTAACAGGGCAGTAGCTCCTCAAACTGTTCTGATAGGCTGACGCCACGCTCTTCAAAGCTTCAGTTTATCTATAAATCAGTGCGAAAGTGAAGCGATTTAAGCGAACAATCAGTCATACGTGAAAGGCTGTAAGGAGAGAAAAGGTCGAATAGTGTCTTTTCACTTTACCTCCGTCAAGTGCCGCCTTCACAATATATTGTCACGTGGTGGTGACGTTGAAGAAAGAACACAGTAGCAATACTGTGAACAAGAAAACTAACTTTTATTGGGCGAACCTGTGCCCACAAAACAGGCTACACTTATAGCGCAACGATAGCGGCGAACACGCTCGGCGATCGTCGAAAATCTGATCAGCGGGTCAAGCGCGTCGGCTTTTATAGAGCAGTCATCGAATGTTCCAGACTAATCGTTGGGACCCGCGCGCCTTCCACAATGTTCTACACCATTCGCGTCACACGATGAAATCAGATAACACAACGTTCGGCGACAACAGACAGCCGGGTAGAAGCATCGATAACTTTCCAGAAACTTCGGATACATGCAGGCGCGTCCCGCGCTGTGCGATTAGATTTGTTAGGTGGCGAAACGTGGTCGCCCGATAAAGATAAGTACACGTGTCAATACCCCCCTCTTAAAAAGCATCGACCCGATGCTGCAAACAAACGAAGTTAAAAAGCACTCGTAGCAAAGAAAAGAACAAAAATGACGAAGTTCGTCAGCGTCCGTAAAAGGGTTTAAGGCGCACCACGTGGACCACTTCAGATCGTGCGCGGCGCCGCTGTGAATGCGAAATGCCGTCTGGCACGACCTCATAATCCAGAGCGCCAATACGTCGGATGACCTTGTAGGGTCCGAAATAGCGTCGGAGTAGCTTCTCACTGAGTCCTCGTCGGCGTATCGGAGTCCAGACCCAAACACGGTCGCCAGGCTGGTACTCGACGAAGCGTCGTCGGAGGTTGTAGTGTCGGCTGTCGGTCCTCTGCTGGCTCTTGATTCGCAGGCGGGCGAGCTGTCGGGCTTCTTCGGCGCGCTGGAGATAGCTAGCGACGTCAACATTCTCTTCGTCAGTTACGTGCGGCAGCATGGCGTCAAGCGTCGTCGTGGGGTTCCTGCCGTAGACCAGCTTGAACGGCGTGATCTGTGTTGTTTCTTGCACCGCCGTGTTGTACGCAAAGGTTACGTACGGCAGGACCGCGTCCCACGTCTTGTGTTCGACGTCGACGTACATTGCTAGCATGTCGGCGAGGGTCTTGTTCAGGCGCTCCGTGAGACCATTCGTCTGCGGATGGTAGGCAGTTGTCCTCCTGTGGCTTGTCTGGCTGTACTGCAGAATGGCTTGGGTGAGCTCTGCTGTAAAAGCCGTTCCTCTGTCGGTGATGAGGACTTCTGGGGCACCATGTCGCAGCAGGATGTTTTCGACGAAAAATTTCGCCACTTCGGCTGCGCTGCCTTTTGGTAGAGCTTTAGTTTCAGCAAAGCGGGTGAGATAGTCCGTCGCCACGACGATCCACTTATTCCCGGATGTTGACATCGGAAACGGCCCCAACAAATCCATCCCAATCTGCTGGAATGGTCGGCGAGGAGGTTCGATCGGCTGTAGTAATCCAGCTGGCCTTGTCGGTGGTGTCTTGCGTCGTTGACAATCTCGGCATGTCTTGACGTAACGGGCAACGTCGGCGGTCAGACGCGGCCAGTAATACCTTTCCTGTATTCTCGACAGCGTACGGGAGAATCCGAGGTGCCCAGCGGTTGGATCGTCGTGTAGGGCGTGCAGTATCTCTGGACGCAGCGCTGACGGTACAACAAGAAGGTAGCTGGCGCGGACTGGTGAGAAGTTCTTCTTCACGAGCAGGTTGTTTTGTAGCGTGAACGACGACAACCCGCGCTTAAATGCCCTAGGGACAATGTCGGTGTTCCCTTCCAAATACTCGACGAGGCCTTTTAGCTCCGGGTCTGCTCGTTGCTGTTTAGTGAAGTCTTCCGCGCTTATTATCCCAAGGAAGGCGTCGTCGTCCTCGTCGTCTTGCGGCGGGGGATCGATGGGGGCGCGCGATAAACAGTCGGCGTCGGAGTGTTTTCTTCCGGACTTGTATATTACCGTGACGTCATATTCTTGTAGTCTGAGGCTCCACCGCGCCAGCCGTCCTGAAGGGTCCTTTAAGTTAGCTAGCCAACACAATGCATGATGGTCACTGACGACTTTGAATGGCCTGCCATAGAGGTAAGGGCGGAATTTAGCTATAGCCCAAATGATGGCGAGGCATTCCTTTTCAGTCGTAGAATAGTTGCTTTCCGCTTTTGACAGCGACCGGCTAGCATACGATATCACCCTTTCAAGTCCTTCTTTCCTCTGGACTAGGACGGCACCGAGGCCTAGGCTGCTGGCGTCAGTGTGGATTTCGGTATCGGCGTCCTCGTCGAAGTGTGCAAGTACCGGCGGCGACTGCATGCGTCGTTTGAGTTCTTGAAATGCGCCGGCCTGCGGCGTTTCCCACTTGAACTCGACGTCACATTTAGTTAGCTTTGTCAGCGGCTCAGCGATGCGTGAAAAGTCCTTGACAAAGCGCCTATAGTAGGCACACATGCCAAGGAATCTGCGCACTGCCTTCTTGTCGGTTGGCTGCGGGAACTTTGCGATGGCAGCTGTCTTCTGTGGGTCGGGGCGTACTCCTGATTTGCTGATCACGTGGCCTAGGAACAAAAGCTCATCGTAAGCGAAACGGCACTTTTCCGGCTTCAGAGTGAGCCCTGATAACTTGATGGCTTCTAACACTGTCGAGAGCCGCCTAAGGTGATCGTCGAAATTTCCGGCGAAGACAACGACGTCATCCAGGTAAACAAGGCACGTCTGCCACTTCAGTCCGGCTAACACCGTGTCCATGACGCGCTGAAACGTTGCAGGCGCCGAGCACAGTCCGAATGGCATGACCTTGAACTCGTAGAGGCCGTCTGGCGTGATGAAGGCAGTCTTTTCGCGATCCCTCTCATCGACTTCTATTTGCCAGTAGCCAGACTTGAGGTCCATCGACGAGAAGTATTTAGCGTTGCAGAGCCGATCCAATGCGTCGTCTATCCGTGGAAGGGGGTACACATCCTTCTTCGTGATCTTGTTCAGTCGACGATAATCGACGCAGAAGCGTAGGGTTCCGTCCTTTTTCTTTACCAGGACTACAGGAGAGGCCCATGGGCTTTTCGACGGCTGGATGATGTCGTCGCGCAGCATTTCGTCCACTTGTTGTCTTATAGCTTCGCGTTCTCGCGTCGAAACTCGGTAAGGGCTCTGGCGTAGTGGTCGAGCGCACTCTTCGGTTATTATGCGATGCTTTGCGACTGGTGTTTGTCGAATCCTCGATGACGTCGAAAAGCAGTCTTTGTATCGTCGAAGCAGACTTCTGAGCTGTTGCTGCTTAATCACAGTGAGACTTGGATTTATGTCGAAGTCTGGCTCGGGAACTACGGTCGTCGGGGTAGATGCAACAGAATCCGAGAGGACAAAGGCATCGCTGGTTTCCTGAATTTCCTCGATGTAAGCGATCGTCGTGCCCTTGTTGATGTGCTTGAACTCCTTGCTGAAGTTTGTCAGCAACACTTTCGTGTTTCCTCCGTGCAGTCGAGCGATCCCTCTTGCGACGCAAATTTCACGGTCGATCAGTAGATGTTGGTCGCCCTCGATGACGCCTTCCATGTCAGCGGGTGTTTCAGTGCCGACGGAAATAATAATGCTGGAGCGCGGCGGGATGCTCACTTGATCTTCGAGCACACTCAAGGCGTGGTGACTACGAGGGCTTTCCGGCGGCATCGCTTTATCTTCCGACAGCGTTATTGACTTCGACTTCAGGTCGATGATTGCGCCGTGTTGGTCCAGGAAGTCCATGCCGAGAATGACGTCTCGTGAACACTGTTGGAGGATAACGAAGGTGACAGGGTAAGTCCGGTCGTGAATGGTAATTCTTGCCGTGCACATTCCGGTCGGCGTAATCAGATGTCCTCCAGCGGTCCGAATTTGAGGGCCTTCCCATGCAGTCTTAACCTTCTTCAACTGGACGGCGATGTGTCCACTCATGACTGAGTAATCGGCGCCTGTGTCGACTAAGGCGGTGACTGCGTGGCCGTCTAGAAGCACGTCGAGGTCGGTGGTTCTTTGTCTTGCGTTGCAGTTGGGTCTTGGCGTCGGATCACGGCTACGTCGTGTTGAACTGAAGCTGTTACGTCGCGTCGTTAAGTCGTCTTTCGGCGGTGTAGTCTTGGCTTCCTGACTTCCTCGGGACGGCGGTGTGTCGTTATTATGTCGTCGAGATGGTTTCTTCGGCGTCTTCGTCGGCGGCGGAGGATCTTCGTCAGTTCGACGAACAGCAACCGCACCTCCATCGGTTGCTGCCTTTAGTTTTCCGGATATGGGCTCGCTGACCGGCCCCGGGCTGGGCCAGTGTAAGGTCGGCGCTGCGGCGACAGGTAGCGGCCTGGTGATGGCGAACGCGACGGTCGTCGAGAGCTCCACTGAGTAGCGGCGAGGTAGTCTGCGATATCCCGGGGGCGTTCACCTTGCTGCGGGCGCGGAGCGTTCACGGCGAAACCTCGCAGTCCCATCTCCCGGTATGGACATCTTCGGTAGACGTGACCCGCTTCTCCGCAGTGGTAGCACAGCGGGCGGTGGTCAGGAGCGCGCCATACGTCTGTCTTCCTCGGGTAGCTGCGCTGGGCGACGGGTGGGCGTGCTGGCGGCGGGGGTGGTCGACGGAATTGCGGCGTTACAGGGCGCTGTCGCGGTCGCGGAGGAGGACCTTGACGGCGTGCGACGGCGGCGTAGGTCATCGCTTCTGGCTGGGGTTGCGGTAATTGAGGTTGCACCTCCGGAACCCCAAGCGACCGCTGAACCTCATCTTTGACGATGTCAGCGATCGAGGCCACTTGAGGCTGCGACGACGGGAAGATCTTCTGGAGCTCCTCTCGTACGACTGCCCTGATAGCCTCGCGCAGGTCGTCGGAGGCCAGCGATTGAATGCCGGCATAGTTTGTAGAGTTGGTGCGGCGGTCGAATTGCCGGTTTCGCATCTCGAGTGTCTTCTCGATGCTAGTGGCCTCGCGAAGAAACTCGTCGACGGTCTTCGGTGGGCTTCGTACCATACCGGCGAAAAGTTCCTCCTTTACACCACGCATCAGTAGCCGGACTTTCTTTTCCTCGGACATTTCCGGGTCGGCGTGGCGGAATAGGCGGCTCATTTCTTCCGTGAAGATGGTAACGTTCTCGTTTGGTAGCTGCACTCGGGCGTCCAGCATAGCTTCAGCCCTTTCCTTGCGCACGACGCTTGTAAAGGTGCGCAGGAAGCCGCTACGGAACAGGTCCCACGTTGTCAAGGTCGATTCCCTGTTCTCAAACCAAGTTCTGGCGGCGTCTTCTAAAGCGAAGTAGACATGCCGCAGCTTGTCGTCGGAGTCCCAGTTGTTGAACGTCGCGATGCGTTCGTAGGTCTCCAGCCATGATTCCGGGTCTTCAGTCGCTGCTCCATGGAAGGTTGGTGGGTCCCGAGGTTGTTGTAGGATAACGGGGGACGCTGGGGCAGCCATTGGGGTTGTTTTGACCACGATCTTCTTTGTCGACTCAGGTAGAAGTCCGTGCTCTGGGGGCAGTCCTTGAAGTCTCCGGCTAGCACGCTGGTCTTGGGCGATGTTGGTTTTGTCCTCGGGCTTCGGGCTTGGATCGCGGCTTTGCGGGGGCGTTCGGTACATGAACGCACTAGCACCTCCACCAGATGTCACGTGGTGGTGACGTTGAAGAAAGAACACAGTAGCAATACTGTGAACAAGAAAACTAACTTTTATTGGGCGAACCTGTGCCCACAAAACAGGCTACACTTATAGCGCAACGATAGCGGCGAACACGCTCGGCGATCGTCGAAAATCTGATCAGCGGGTCAAGCGCGTCGGCTTTTATAGAGCAGTCATCGAATGTTCCAGACTAATCGTTGGGACCCGCGCGCCTTCCACAATGTTCTACACCATTCGCGTCACACGATGAAATCAGATAACACAACGTTCGGCGACAACAGACAGCCGGGTAGAAGCATCGATAACTTTCCAGAAACTTCGGATACATGCAGGCGCGTCCCGCGCTGTGCGATTAGATTTGTTAGGTGGCGAAACGTGGTCGCCCGATAAAGATAAGTACACGTGTCAATATGGTACGTTCTTATCGATTGTAGGTAGCTCTGCATGCACCTCGAATATTTATTCCAACCGAGGTTGCATACAAGAGCACCAGACTTACTGCGTATAATGCTGCGTCGGCCCAGATGCCACGACAGAAAGAGCATGCGCCTGAGGAATTACGATTGGCTGACGCTTTATGATTACTTTACAATTTGCAGCTGATCTATAGGACAACCTCAAGCTGAAACAACTTCAACGAAGCCAGGGGACAGAGGTCAAAGTTAGAGTAGGCAATAAAAGAAAAGGCTATGCCTTTCCACGTCACCAACGGGAAGTCCGCGTTCTAGGAAGTTGGCATCGATAACTTACTGTTACTATACGACTTAATCCAACACTGAATTGGCACAATTCGCTGGAACAGAGACACATAAGGCTTTTTGCTTGTTTGTAATGTTAAAGTGCCCCAACACCTTTAAATTCTTAAAGATACACGTTTGCGCAAAACACCCTTTAGCACCCTGCAAAGAATGAAAGGGTGCGTTAAGGGTGTTCTGCTAACGAATGAACGCATTATCAAGATTTTCAGAGAAATTATTGTGCAAAAAATATGTTTCCATGTACAATCTCCACCCTAGAGGGTTTTATTTTCCTTAGTGTTGGGTCATCCCTTCTACCTTTGCTGTGATACCCTGTCTGTTGAAGCAGTTGAAGTAATTGGGGCCATGCAATGAGCGATAAATAACCCCTGGCAATGTTTGAAGCTCCGCGAAGAGAGAGAGAGAGAATGAAGAGGAAAGGCAGGGAGGTTAACCAGATATGAGTCTCCGGTTTGCTACCCTACACTGGGGATGGGGGATAGGGGTTGGAAAGATGATAGAGAGGAAAACGAAAAAAAAAATTTTTAGAAAAGAAATTAAAAAGAAGGAACGCGCACACATGGAGACACACACACAAAAGGCGTTCCAGTTAAAGTCGTTCACACAGGCCGGTAGATCGCAAGAAGCGCAAAAGCGCTTGCACGGCCTTCTTCTGTGAAGGTAGGTCCTTTCGATGTTGTAGAATTCTTTTTTCGGATAGCGGTTGGTCGTTCAGTTGCTCAAGTTCGTGGCTAAGGCATGCCCTCTGTGGACTGTACTGCGGGCAGGCGCACAAAATATGGCCAATTGATTCTTCATGGCCGCAGTGGTCACAGGTTGGTGTGTCGGTCATCCCTATGCGGAAGGCATAGGCTTGAGTAAAGGCAACGCCCAACCAAAGTCGATATAAAATCGTGGCGTCTCTACGGCGAAGCTGTGATGGCGCTCGAAGACTTAATGTTCGATCAAGTGAGTACAGTCGCGTATTTCTTAAATGTGGCTCATTCCATTGCGACGCGGTGACTGCCGAGCAAGTAGGCGGAGCTTCCGTGCCGCGTCAGTTCTAGAAACAGGAATTGCGACGTGACGCTCCTCAGTATGGGCTGAGCGGGCAGCGTGATCCGCCCGTTCATTGCCGATAATCCCACAGTGACTTGGAAGCCACTGGAAGGTTATTTCATGGCCTGCATCACTTATATTGTGTAACATCTCGGTAATATGGAATATTAGCTGTTCGTGCGGTCCGCGTCGTAAAGGTGACAGTAGAGACTGCAGTGCCGCCTTCGAATCGCAGAATATTGTCCATTTGTGTGGCGGTTCATCACCAATGTGATGAAGGGCAGTAAAAAGCGCTGCGAGCTCTGCTGCCGTCGATGTTGTCGCGTGGGTCGTCTTAAATTTAATTGTTGTAGCTTTCGCTGGTATGACGATTGCCGCCGCGGAGCTGCTTGGAAGGACAGATCCATCAGTGTAAATATACGTAGAGTCACGGTAGTTCTCGTACAAATATAGTAGCGTGAGCTGTCTAAGGGCTGGTGATGACAGATCAGCTTTTTTCGAGATACCAGGTATTTCGAGGTTGATTTTTGGCTGAGCGAGGCACCATGGAGGGATCGAAGGTCTCGCAGCCTGAGTGAAACAAGCTGGTGTTGTAACCGCACCGCTGGCACGAGTTGTTGGGGTCTCGGTGCTGACGCCCGTTATTGCCAATGGGTCGCAAGCCCCAAGGGTAGCGTTGGCCTGGCGGCCTGGGGCACTGGAAGCATCCGAAGGTCCCGGCAAAGCATGAGAAGACTGGTAACAGAACAACTTGTTTATTCTAACATAGCAAAAGAGCGGCCGGTCAGGTCGACCGGAGTGGAGAGACGGGAGAGCACGTAACTCAACAGTACAAATCGGAGCCTCTCCCCTGGCGTCCGGGGGCAGCTGCTCTTATACTCTCGGCGTCGCGGTCCAAAAGGGAAGGAGGGAAGGTCACCGGATGAAGGTCACGGGACGGCGCAGCAGGGGCCCACGACGGCGCGAGCGGTTGAGCCGAGAGACCTCCAGGCCCCTCATTCGGGGAACTCCGCTCCCCGGCTGCCGCGCTTTGACAAGCGAGGGCACACACACACACACGCACACACGAAGACACGTGGCACTGAAACACGCCTGGACACGCTTGGCGGGTAGGCGTTGCGGCGTCGTTGAACGGGCCAAAATGTCCGCCGCTTTGAACAAAGCCCCGGCGTCCGTTGCATCCGCGCCGGCATTACCGCGCGTTGTAGGCGAAACGTAACAGACCGCCCCGCCGGGGGAAGGAGATCCCGATGGTCAGGGGACTGCATCCGCTGTCCGGAGGGATGTCGCTCGATGATGCCCATAACCGAAGTCGGGCGTCCTTTGGCGTTTCTTGAGCGCAGTGCACAGAGAAGGCCTCGTTCTCACGTTCAGGTGCACACAGGACACTGCAAAGTGACTTCGGGAGAGTTGACATTTTGTTCTCGTTTCCGGCAAGCGTTAGAACTACGCCGAAAGTCAACCGCTCAGTCAGCAAGCACGGCACAACCCTCACTAAGCCCTGCCAGGCTCTTTCCCCTTTTATACTGCTGCCTAGTTCCTTACAGTAGTTTAGCAGCACTCAGAACGCGTCCACAAATCGGAAAATTGCACTAGAAAGCACATCATCACTTTGAAACACTATACAAAAGCAATAAGTTAAAAATCCTGCCTCAGGAAGAAAAACATCAGTAACAAGCAATTTTGAGGCTGATTCTCACGTTAGGGGCTTCGACTTAAGCCATCGGCGTTACCGTTGAGACTCCCCTTTTTGTAACGCACCTCAAAGGAATATTGTTGCAAAGCGAGGCTCCAGCGCAGGAGGCGGCCATTTTTGGGAGAGATGGTCTGCAGCCATTGGAGAGGGCAGTGATCCGTTTCAATGATAAACCTCGAGCCAGCTAGGTAACATGACAATTTCTGAACGGCCCACACGATACACGCACACTCTTTCTCGGTGGCGCTATACGCCTGCTCACGACTCGTCAGCTTACGACTAGCATACAGGACGGGGTGTTCTACTTCTCCATTTTCCCGTTGGCACAGTACAACGCCCATGCCTCGCTCACTAGCATCACACTGAACAACGAACCCTTTTGTGTAGTCGGGCGATCGTAGCACAGGCTGGCTTGTTAGGGCGCTCTTTAGGGCGCTAAAAGCTCTTTCCTTTGTCTCGTCCCAGACGACTGTTTGCGGCTCTGTCTTTCTTAGAGCATCCGTTAGGGATGCCGCGATATCAGAGTACCTGGGGATGTACCTCTGATAGTAGCCGGCGACACCTAAGAACGACCGAATATCGGTCTTCGTACGCGGTTGCGGGAAGTCTCGCACAGCGGCCACCTTTATTTCAGAGGGGCGGCGTCGACCCCGACCAATCACGTGTCCGAGGTAGACAACCTCGGCCTGTGCTAACTGGCACTTGGGAGCCTTGACTGTCAAGCCCGCATCGCGCAGGCGGGTTAGCACTGCCCGCAAGTGCGCCATATGTTCCGGCCAGGATGCGGAGAATATCGCTACGTCGTCTAGATACGGTAAAGCGAATTCTTGCTGTCCCCGCAACACTTTATCCATGAGGCTTGAAAAGCAGTATGGCGCGTTCTTCAAACCAAAACTCAAAACTTTAGGACGGAATGTCCCCATGGGTGAAATGAACGCCGCATACCTACTAGCCTCTTCTGTAAGTGGAACCTGCCAATAACCCCTGACAAGATCTAGGGTGGAAATAAACTGAGCGCTACTCACTCTCTCAAGGCGCTCCTCGATGTTAGGGATCGGATAAATTTGATTCTTAGTGATGGAATTAAGCCTGCGGTAGTCGACGCAAGGACGAGGTTCCTTGCCCGGTACCTCAACTAAAATCAAAGGGGAGGTATAATCACTCTCACCCGCTTCAATAACACCGAGCTGTAGCAGTTTCTTTACCTCAGCCTCCATAATATCGCTCTGGCGGGGTGACACCCGGTACGCCTTGGATCGTACTGGCTCTGGGGAGGTAAGTTCTATGTCATGAGTAAGGACAGAAGTCCTACCAGGCCTCTCAGAGAACAGACCTTGAAACTCTTGTAAGAGCTGGTGTAGTTCTGTTTTCTGCTCAGGCGACAGCGATGCTTTACTTATTAAGTGACTAATGACTTGATCGGTGTCTTTCCTGTTTGTCACTGAGCCTAGTCCCGGAAGCTCGACCGGAAGCTCTTCTAACTTTCCCGCATCGGGAATTTCCTCTCCAGTATCTGGTGCCCTTAACGCTACAGGCTCAATTTTATCCCGTTCGGGCGTGCTCCGAATACCAGCTTGCTGCGCCTCTGACCCTTTTTCATCGTTCAACAACGTTGGCCCCGCAACTACCGCCTTTGCAGCGAGCTCCCGAACCTTCGATCTGGTTAAGGCTTGAACGCTAGCCTCACCAAACAAAAGCCCCTTCTCGCGCAGGAGGTAATCGGACCTATTCGAAAATAGGTACGGGTACTGGGGGGGCAGCATAGATGACACTGCGGCCTCCGTCTCAAGTGCTCCGAAAGGTCCTTCAATAAGCACTTTTGCTACCGGCAGACACACGCTATGAGCTTCCACTGCTTGCTTGATCCATGCGCACTCGCCCGTGAACATATCGGGTTCTACGTAAGAGGGATGAACTACATCCATCGTAGCTGCGGTATCGCGAAGCACTCGGCACTCTTTCCCGTTCACGAGGAGGTCTCGCATGTAAGGCTCGAGAAGCTTCATGTTCTCGTCAGTGCTGCATAAAGACAAAAACACGACTTTTGTTTTTGTTTCTGGACACTGCGCCGAAAAGTGACCCGGCTTCTGGCACGTATAACAAACGCGCGCTTGCCTCGTCTCGAACCGCTTTCTGCGTTCGGCTTCGGTTGCCGCCGTCTCCGTACGTTCGGTCGGACTGCTTTCACTCGCATCCGCACTACGTGTATCCCCCTTTGCTCTCATGGGTGTGAACTTCGGCCTCTCAAACTTGGAGCCAAATTCACCCTTTTGACCGCCCTTAGCTCCGCGAGCCCGACGCGTCACAAACTCCTCGGCTAGCTCAGCGGCTCGAGCCACCGTACTAACGTCTGGCCTATCCAAGACCCAGTACCGCACGTTCTCAGGTAACCGACTATAAAACTGTTCTAGCCCGAAACACTGCAGAACTTTCTCGTGGTCACCAAACGCTTTCTCTTCTTTGAGCCACTCCTGCATGTTTGACATAAGCCTGTACGCAAACTCTGTATATGACTCACTTTTGCCTTTCTCATTTTCCCGAAACTTCCGACGGAACGCCTCCGCTGACAGCCGGTACTTTTTTAGCAGACTCGATTTCACTTTGTCGAAATCCTCTGCCTCCTCTCTCTCCAAGCGAGCGACTACGTCGGCCGCCTCGCCGGGTAGCAAAGTGAGCAAGCGCTGTGGCCACGTTTCCCGAGAGAACCCCTGCTTCTCGCACGTTCGCTCAAAGTTAACCAGGAACAAACCAATGTCCTCTCCAAGCTTAAACGGCCGCATCAGGTCAGTCATTTTGAACAATACTCGTTCTCCTGCACCGTGTGCCTGACTTCCATTACGAGCGCGTTCCATCTCTAACTCGAGACGCTTCATTTCCAAAGCGTGTTGACGGTCGCGCTCTCTTTCTTTCTCTTGTTGCTCTTTACGTTCGCGCTCATCTTTCTCTTTCTGTTCTTTAAGTTCGCGCTCCTGTTTCTCTTTTTGTTCTTTAAGTTCGCGCTCCTGTTTCTCTTTTTGCGCCTCCCTCTCCTCAATGGTCTCAAGGCATTCCGACAGCTCGTCATCCTCAGCTTCTAACTCAAGAATAGCCCTTAGCAGTTCTGGTTTTCTGAGTTTGTCTGAGACATCCAGACCCAACTCTCTCGCAAGCTCCAGCAATTTCGGTTTGCGCAACGACTTCAAATCCATGGCTGCTCTGAATGCTGCTTTCTCTACTGCCTACTATTGTCTTGCCGCAAACTAACCCGGCAGCAACGACAACCCCAATTACCAGCTCTGTTTCTAACACTAACAAAAGCCTGGCAAAACTCAGAAGAAGAAAGTCCCGCACTCACCAAACCTCGCAGCCAAGACTTCAGCGCAGTCGTTCCGCTGCAGGCAACCAGTCATCACACAGGGCTCGTTGCGCTGCTCCCGGATGGTCGTTGTGCTGCTCAGCATACAGTCAACCGCATCTCTTCGCTGCTGGCCTCCGTTGTCGCGATCTCACCGCTGGCAACCAGATGTTGTAACCGCACCGCTGGCACGAGTTGTTGGGGTCTCGGTGCTGACGCCCGTTATTGCCAATGGGTCGCAAGCCCCAAGGGTAGCGTTGGCCTGGCGGCCTGGGGCACTGGAAGCATCCGAAGGTCCCGGCAAAGCATGAGAAGACTGGTAACAGAACAACTTGTTTATTCTAACATAGCAAAAGAGCGGCCGGTCAGGTCGACCGGAGTGGAGAGACGGGAGAGCACGTAACTCAACAGTACAAATCGGAGCCTCTCCCCTGGCGTCCGGGGGCAGCTGCTCTTATACTCTCGGCGTCGCGGTCCAAAAGGGAAGGAGGGAAGGTCACCGGATGAAGGTCACGGGACGGCGCAGCAGGGGCCCACGACGGCGCGAGCGGTTGAGCCGAGAGACCTCCAGGCCCCTCATTCGGGGAACTCCGCTCCCCGGCTGCCGCGCTTTGACAAGCGAGGGCACACACACACACACGCACACACGAAGACACGTGGCACTGAAACACGCCTGGACACGCTTGGCGGGTAGGCGTTGCGGCGTCGTTGAACGGGCCAAAATGTCCGCCGCTTTGAACAAAGCCCCGGCGTCCGTTGCATCCGCGCCGGCATTACCGCGCGTTGTAGGCGAAACGTAACACTGGCAATGATTCATCATATGCAGTTATCGTTTGGCTGAAAGATGTGTGTGGCCTGTCCGCTGGTAGAGAGGCTAAATGGTGACGAGGAGTCCTGGCTAGATGCCTTATATGGGTCCTGAGTACTTCAATTTCAATGTGGGTCTTGACAAGGTGGTCTCTAGCGATTGCTATCGTAGCCACTGTTGAAGCACTCTGAGGCAGGCCTAGACGGATCCGGAGCACTTGGCCCTGAAGACGTTGTATTGCGCGTAGATTCGTTTTGCCTGTGTTCTTTATTGCTGGCAAGCTGTATCGCAGAAATCCTAGAAAAAGCACCCTGTGCAGTTGTAACATGGCACTAGGCGACATTCCCCAGGTCTTGCCAGCGAAAAACTTGAACAGGTAGCAGATGCCTGTCAACCGTTTTTTCACGTATGATATGTGTGGGCTCCATGACAAGTCCCTGTCGATTATGACACCTAGAAACTTGTACGATCGGACCCGTCGTATTATTTGGCCATTTATCGTTGCACTGTAGTTTGCCATGGGTTTGCGCGTAAATGGCACTAGTGCGCATTTCTCGGAGGAAACTTCCAGGCCTCGATTACGGAGGTAGATAGCAGTTTGTGTGGCGGCTCTCTGAATTCTCGCTCGCAGCTGTAGGCGTGTTACTGCAGATGTCCATATGCAGATGTCATCCGCGTACATTGATAGCCTGACTGTGGTTGGCACGTGCTCAAGGAGAGCAATTAGTGTTAGATTAAATAACACTGGGCTAAGTACACCGCCCTGGGGGACGCCGCGGTAGCTATAATGTAGAGAAGTATGGCCTTCCTCGGTGCTTACAAAGAAGGATCGCATGGATAGATAGCTCCGTATCCATTGAAACATCCGACCACCCACTCCTACCTTTGCGAGAGCAGAGAGGATGGCTTCATGCGTAACGTTGTCATACGCCCCTTTAACATCGAGGAATAAGGATGCGCAGAGACGCTTACGGCATTTCTCATGTTGAATGTAGGTCACCAGGTCGACGACGCTATCGATCGATGATCGACCGCGTCGGAAGCCCACCATGGCATCTGGGTAGGTGTTGTGGTACTCCAAGTACCACTCCAGGCGTCCTAGGACCATCCTCTCCATCACTTTGCCCACACAGCTTGCCAAAGCGATCGGGCGATATGATGAGAGCTCCAACGGCGACTTGCCAGGCTTCAGCAGTGGAACAAGGCGACTTGTCTTCCAGGTTGTTGGTAGCGTGCCATTTCTCCAAGATTCATTGTACACCTCAAGAAGAACTCCTCTCGCTCGCTCCCCCAGGTGACACAGAGCTCGGTAGGAAATTCCGTCAGTTCCTGGCGCTGATGTGCGGCTACACAAAGCTAATGCTGCCTTAAGTTCGTGGATCGAGAATGGTAGATCCAACCGGTGATCACGTGGTGGCGGACAGCTGCTCGAAGGCGATCGAATGTTGGTAGCTGTGAGTTGGTCGGATAATCTGGCGCAGAAATCCTCTGCCACGTCAATCTCCGATCTCTTTTGAGAGAGGGCAAGTGCCTTGAATGGGAATCGCTGTACGGGAAGTGTCCGCAGTCCGCCCACCGTTCTCCATAGTTGCGATAAAGGCTTGCGTGGATCTAGCGACTCACAGAAGGCAGCCCAACGTTCCCATTCGAGCTTGTCTAACCGGCGCTGTATCTTCTTTTGCGTGCGCCTGGCGGTCCGTAGATCGTCCATTGTTTTCGTACGTCGGTATCTTCGTTCAGCACGTCGTCGGAGTGCTCGAAGTCGTTCTAGTTCCACATCGAAATCATTAAGTTTCGAGGAGCATGTTAGAGTACGCATAGTGTCTTGCACCATGCTCTTGATTGCCTCTTCCAAGTCGAAAGATGGATTGGCGTCGCAGTATTCTTCCATAATAGACTGAAATTTAGGCCAGTCCACTCTTTGGATCGTATCCCGTATTTTGGAAGCGGTCAATCCTCTGATCTTGATGTACGTGGGGATATGGTCGCTTCCGTGCGTCTCTATGTCCGCAAACCACCCTGCACGTTCTGGCAGTTTTCTCCCTTCCAACATCGGTGTTCGGAGTGCTGGAAACATCTGCTGATGATGATGCTTGACGAGGTGACTTTTCCTGAAAGCTTGATGTTTTCCGCCGGGAAGACCTTCGTCGGTGACATCGTCTTCGCCGTACTTTTACAGCGGCCTCTTTACGGGTAGAGTTGTCTCTCACCATTTGTTTAAGAATGGTGATCTCTTTCTTGATCTGGGGACAGTCTTTGGAAGAGGCGCAGTGATCACCTTGACAGTTAGGACACTTCAACGTGGTTGCGCTGCACTTGTCTTCTGAGTGGGGTTCGGCACATCGAGGGCACACGGCCGAATTTCTGCAAACACCCTTCACATGTCCAATCTTCTGACAATTGAAGCATTGCATTGGTCTTGGAATAAATGGTCGAACCTGGTGGCGAAAGTGGCCGACCTTCACGTAGGGTGGAAGGCAGTCGCCTTTGAAGGTTATCCTCACACAACGTGTGTTGCCGAGGCGACCAACATGCACAATCATGTTGTGTTCGCTTGCTGGTTTTATGAGAATTGGGAGGTCTGCATTAGATATTTCATTGTCAATGTCATAGATGACTCCTGTTATTGTGGCACCATTCGTTGGCACGATGGATCGGACCTTGATGTTTCCCAGCTGCGTTACATGTTGTAGTATGGTCAGTGCACTCGGGTTCATCACATCGATTGCCAGGATGTTTCGCCTTGTGTTTATCCTAACATCCTTGATCTCATTTGGCACGGTGTTTTCTAGATACACGGAGAGGGCTTGCCTGTTGAGGACGCGCAGGTTGTCGGTAGCGTTCTGTGGCACAAACAGGGTGGAGTGAGGCCATCGCTGAGGAGCTGTTTTCACAGTGTTCGAGCTGGACGCCGAAGATGAGTTGATAATTCTTCGGTTGGCCTTGCGGTACTGGACAAGTCGAAAGCTGTCTTCCGAGGACTCGTCACCTGATGCGCATTACAGCTCTGTGTCCTCGCTACCACTCGACGTATTTCCTCGCTTCCTTGAACCGATGTCCGCGGGTGAACGGGAACCGGGAGGATCCTCGGGGTGTTGTACATCCATCACCGCGATGGAGGGGGCGGTAGACCCCACAGGTGCAGTAAGAAGTCCAGAAAAACACAGAGACGGGCTAGATGTGTTCCGCAAGAGAAGCACTTCGTCTTCTTCCCAGCTCCGCGCAAATTTTGCTGTCCGCAGGCGACGTAAAGGTCGAGAATGTTTTGACCGTGGATAGTGATGTATCGAAGACGAAGGGTGTAGCTATCGCCCACCATTTTTTGCTCGCAGCCTCTTCATTCTTTCGGTCTGCATGAAACATCAATTATTCGTTGGTATCATCTCTAGGGGCGCTGATCTCGCTGTACACCAGTCTCTAGCCTCCTGGTACTGTTTCAAATCTCAAGCATTTTCGCTGCCGCCCTGGAAAATTTAAACCACAAAATTTACCAGCACGGAAAAAATAATTCGTTTATTTGTTGGTATGCTTTAAAATTTCCCGTTGAAGATTTTGCGTTTAAGGACTTCAAAAGCTGTTTGCTTAATTGTTGTTTACTAATTACCGAAGATCATAATCAAAAATACCCTGAATAGCTCGAGAAGAGAGCGAACAATACTACTAAAGTTTCAACTCTAGTTCCTAGCCCACACCGTTCTTGGAGACTTTCTGTGCCAACTAAAAATTATAATTCGTACTTAAATCGCGAACAGCAGGCTCGATTCGATTACTATATTTCATTAGATTTTCATTTCCACCGATATGACAAGACACAATTTGGGCGGTTTTCAGTCATTTTAATGCATTCGCAAGAAGTTATCCGTGGGGTGGGTCAAACCATATAAAAAACTAATATAATTTCGTGGTAGAGCCTGGTGACGCATATCTTTGAAATGTTTGTTACTGAATGAATGAATTCTGTCCACTAAATTTTTTTTCTTGAGCGTCTTGTTTTAGCAATTGCGGAGACTGATCGCAATGTATGTTCTTGTTTCAGATTGTATGCGGCACAGCATAGCCATAGTACGCGCAGTACTGTGTTTCTGTACTTATTGAGGGATTTGCGCTTTGTTCATTTCTGCGATTGCTTTCGAATGAAACGCGATAAAAACAAAAGACAAGCGAAAAGCCTGGCGAGCCCTGCGAATTAAAAGAAACTGCATAAGAATCAGACTCAGTGAATGGAAGGTCCCAGATTACTGAGAAATACTGATATACTGAAGTTCTAACTCCATGCATTATTTTGAACAGAAAAAAATAGTCCTCGAGCCAAAATAAAACCGGAAGCCACAAAAAACAAAGAAGAAAAAACAGGGAGACACAACGCAGTGTTGAAATCCGCGTGACGCAAACCATCTTTGCATTAACGGAGTAACAACAATATTGACACGTGTACTTATCTTTATCGGGCGACCACGTTTCGCCACCTAACAAATGTAATCGCACAGCGCGGGACGCGCCTGCATGTATCCGAAATTTCTGGAAAGTTATCGATGCTTCTACCCGGCTGTCTGTTGTCGCCGAACGTTGTGTTATCTGATTTCATCGCGTGACGCGAATGGTGTAGAACATTGTGGAAGGCGCGCGGGTCCGAACGATTAGTCTGGAACATTCGACGACTGCTGTATAAAAGCCGACGCGCTTGCCTCGCTGATCAGATTTTCGACGATCGCCGACTGTGTTCGCCGCTTTCGTTGTGCTATAAGTGTAGCCTGTTTTAATGGGCGAACCTGTGCCCACAAAACAGGCTACACTTATAGTCCAGTGCGCCTACACTCATAGTCCAGTGCGCCAATACGTCGAATGACCTTGTAGGGTCCGAAATAGCGGCGCAATAGTTTCTCACTCAGACCTCGTCGGCGTATCGGTGTCCAAACCCAAACACGGTCGCCGGGCTGGTACTCGACGAAGCGTCGTCGGAGGTTGTAGTGTCGGCTGTCGGTCCTCTGCTGGTTCTTGATCCGTAGGCGGGCGAGCTGTCGGGCTTCTTCGGCGCGCTGCAGATAGCTAGCGACGTCAACATTCTCTTCGTCAGTGACGTGGGGCAGCATGGCGTCGAGCGTCGTTGTCGGGTTCCTGCCGTAAACCAGCTTAAACGGCGTGATCTGTGTTGTTTCTTGCACTGCCGTGTTGTAAGCGAAGGTTACATACGGCAGGACCGCGTCCCACGTCTTGTGCTCGACGTCGACGTACATTGCTAGCATGTCGGCGAGGGTCTTGTTGAGGCGCTCCGTGAGACCATTCGTCTGCGGATGGTAGGCAGTTGTCCTCCTGTGGCTTGTCTGGCTATACTGCAGAATGGCCTGGGTGAGCTCTGCTGTAAAAGCCGTTCCTCTGTCGGTGATGAGGACTTCTGGAGCACCATGTCGCAGCAGGATGTTCTCGACGAAAAATTTCGCCACTTCGGCTGCGCTGCCTTTTGGTAGAGGTTTAGTTTCAGCAAAGCGGGTGAGATAGTCCGTCGCCACGACGATCCACTTATTCCCGGATGTTGACATCGGAAACGGCCCCAACAAATCCATCCCAATCTGCTGGAATGGTCGGCGAGGAGGTTCGATCGGCTGTAGTAATCCTGCTGGCCTTGTCGGTGGTGTCTTGCGTCGTTGACAGTCTCGGCATGTCTTGACGTAACGGGCGACGTCGGCGATCAGACGCGGCCAGTAATACCTTTTCTGTATTCTCGACAGCGTCCGGGAGAACCCCAGGTGCCCAGCAGTTGGATCGTCGTGTAGGGCGTGCAGTATTTCTGGACGCATCGCTGAGGGTACAACAAGAAGGTAGCTGGCGCGGACTGGTGAGAAGTTCTTCTTCACGAGCAGGTTGTTTTGTAGCGTGAACGAAGACAACCCGCGCTTAAATGCCCTAGGGACAACGTCGGTGTTCCCCTGCAAATATTCGACGAGGCCTTTTAGCTCCGGGTCTGCTCGTTGCTGTTTAGTGAAGTCTTCCGCGCTTATTATCCCAAGGAAGCCGTCGTCGTCCTCGTCGTCTTGCGGCGGGGGATCGATGGGGGCGCGTGATAAGCAGTCGGCGTCGGAGTGTTTTCTTCCGGACTTGTATATTACCGTGACGTCATATTCTTGTAGTCTGAGGCTCCACCGCGCCAGCCGTCCTGAAGGGTCCTTTAAGTTAGCTAGAAACACAACGCGTGGTGGTCGCTGACGACTTTGAATGGCCTGCCATAGAGGTAAGGGCGGAATTTAGCTGTAGCCCAAATGATGGCGAGGCATTCCTTTTCAGTCGTAGAATAATTGCTTTCCGCTTTTGACAGCGACCGGCTAGCATACGATATCACCCGTTCAAGTCCTTCTTTCCTCTGAACTAGGATGGCACCAAGGCCTAGGCTACTGGCGTCAGTGTGGATTTCGGTATCGGCGTCCTCGTCGAAGTGTGCAAGTACCGGCGGCGACTGCATGCGTCGTTTGAGTTCTTGAAATGCCTTGGCCTGCGGCGTTTCCCACTTGAACTCGACATCACGTTTGGTTAGATGTGTTAGCGGCTACGCAATGCGTGAAAAGTCCTTGACAAAGCGCCTATAGTAGGCACACATGCCAAGGAATCTGCGCACTGCCTTCTTGTCGGTTGGCTGCGGGAACTTTGCGATGGCAGCTGTCTTCTGTGGGTTGGGGCGTACTCCTGATTTGCTGATGACGTGGCCTAGAAACAAAAGCTCATCGTAAGCGCATCGGCACTTTTCCGCCTTCAGAGTGAGCCCTGATGACTTGAAGGCCTCTAGTACTGTCGCAAGCCGCCTCAGGTGATCGTCGAAATTTCCGGCGAAGACGACGACGTCATCCAAGTAAACGAGACAGGTCTGCCACTTCAATCCTGCTAAAACCGTGTCCATCACGCGCTGGAACGTTGCAGGCGCCGAGCACAGTCCGAATGGCATAACCTTGAACTCGTAGAGGCCGTCTGGGGTGATGAAGGCCGTCTTTTCGCGATCTCTTTCGTCGACTTCTATTTGCCAATAGCCAGACTTGAGGTCCATTGACGAGAAGTATTTAGCGTTGCAGAGCCGATCCAGTGCGTCGTCTATCCGTGGGAGGGGGTATACGTCCTTCTTCGTGATCTTGTTCAGACGACGATAATCGACGCAGAAACGCAGGGTTCCGTCCTTTTTTTTCACCAAGACTACAGGAGATGCCCACGGGCTTTTGGACGGCTGGATGATGTCGTCGCGCAGCAGTTCGTCGACTTGGTGCCTCATAGCTTCGCGTTCTCGCGTCGAAACTCGGTATGGGCTCTGGCGGAGAGGTCGAGCGCCCTCTTCGGTTATTATGCGATGCTTTGCGACTGGGGTTCGTCGAATCCTTGATGACGTCGAAAAGCACTCTTTGTATCGTCGAAGTAGACTTCTGAGCTGTTATTGCTTAATCGCGGGGAGACTTGGATTTATGTCGAAGTCTGGCTCGGGAACTAAGGTCGTCGGGGTAGATGCGGCGGAATCCGAGAGGACAAACGCGTTACTGTTTTCCAGAATTTCCTCGATGTATGCGATCGTCGTGCCCTTGTTGATGTGCTTGAACTCTTGGCTGAAGTTTGTCAGCAACACTTTCGTGTTTCCTCCGTGCAGTCGAGCGATCCCTCTTGCGACGCAAATTTCACGGTCTAGCAGTTGACGTTGGTCACCTTCGATGACGCCTTCTACGTCAGCGGGTGTTTCGGTGCCGACCGAAATAACAATGCTGGAGCGAGGCGGGATGCTCACTTGATGTTCGAGCACACTCAAGGCGCGGTGACTACGAGGGCTCTCCGGCGGTCTTGGCGTCGGATCACGGCTGCGTCTTGTTGAACTGAAGCTGTTACGTCACGTCGTTAAGTCGTCTTTCGTCGGTGTAGTCTTGGCTTCCTGACTTCCTCGGGACGGCGGCGTGTCGTTATTATGTCGTCGAGATGGTTTCTTCGGCGGCTTCGTCGGCGGCGGAGGATCTTCGTCAGTTCGACGAACAGCAACCGCACCTCCATCGGTTGCTGCCTTTAGTTTTCCGGATATGGGCTCGCTGACCGGCCCCGGGCTGGGCCAGTGTCAGGTCGGCGCTGCGGCGACAGGTAGCGGCCTGGTGATGGCGAACGCGACGGTCGTCGAGAGCTCCACTGAGTAGCGGCGAGGTAGTCGGCGATATCCCGGGGGCGTTCACCTTGCTGCGGGCGCGGAGCGTTCACGGCGAAACCTCGCAGTCCCATCTCCCGGTATGGACATCGTCGGTAGACGTGACCCGCTTCTCCGCAGTGGTAGCAGAGCGGGCGGTGGTCAGGAGCGCGCCAAATGTCCGTCTTCCTCGCGTAGGTGCGCTGGACGACGGGTGGTCGTGCTGGCTGCGGCGGCGGCGGACGACGGAACTGCGGCGTGACAGGGCCCTGGCGCGGTCGCGGAGGGGGACCTTGACGGCACGCGACGGCGGCGTAGGTCATCGCTTGCGGCTCAGGCTGCGGCGATTCAGGGTCTACTCCAAGTTGTTGTTGGAGCTCCTCACTCACGGCCTCGGTAATCGAAGCCACTTGAGGCTGTGATGATGGGAACAGCTTTTGTAGCTCCTACCGCACGACAGCTCGGATAGTCTCGCGTAGGTCGTCGGTGGCCAGTGATTGAACCCCGGCGTAGTTTGTATAGTTCGCGCGGCGATCGAATTGCCGGTTCCGGATCTCGAGTGTCTTCTCAATGTTCGTCGCCTCACGAAGAAACTCTTCGACGGTCTTCGGTGGGCTTCTTACCATCCCGGCGAAAAGTTCCTCCTTTACACCACGCATCAGTGCGCGGACTTTCTTCTCCTCGGCCATATCCGGGTCGGCGTGGCGGAACAAACGGCTCATTTCTTCTGTAAAGATGGCGACGTTCTCGTTTGGCAGCTGCACTCGGGCGTCCAGCATAGCGTCAGCCCTTTCCTTGCGCACGACGCTTGTAAAGGTGCGTAGGAAGCCGGTACGGAACAGGTCCCACGTTGTCAAGGTCGATTCCCTGTTCTCAAACCAAGTTCTGGCGGTGTCTTCTAAGGCGAAGTAGACATGCCGCAGCTTCTCGTCGGAGTCGCAGTTGTTGAATGTTGCGATTCGTTCGTAGGTCTCCAGCCATGATTCCGGGTCTTCAGTCGCTGCTCCATGGAAGGTTGGTGGGTCCCGAGGTTGTTGTAGGATAACGGGGGACGCTGGGGCAGCCATTGGGGTTGTCTTGACCACGATCTTCTTTGTCGTCTCAGGTAGAAGTCCGTGCTCTGGGGGCAGTCCTTGCTGTCTGCGGCTAGCACGCTGGTCTTGGGCGATGTTGGTTCTGTCCTCAGGCTTCGGGCTTGGATCGCGGCTTTGCGGGGGCGTTCGGTACATGAACGCACAAGCACCTCCACCAGATGTCACGTGGTGGTGACGTTAAGAACACAGTGGCAATACTGCGAAAGGCAAAACTAGATTTTATTGGGCGAACCTGTGCCCACAAAACAGGCTACACTTATAGCACAACGAAAGCGGCGAACACAGTCGGCGATCGTCGAAAATCTGATCAGCGAGGCAAGCGCGTCGGCTTTTATACAGCAGTCGTCGAATGTTCCAGACTAATCGTTCGGAAAAATCTAGTTTCGGAATAAAATCTAGTTTTGCCTTTCGCAGTATTGCCACTGTGTTCTTAACGTCACCACCACGTGACAATATCAAGCGACATGAGCCTAGCCTGGTCGTTTGCATATAGCCGTTGGCTGTCTGCGTCTCGAGGTCAGAGGCAATGTACGATGCTTGTGGAGGGAACAAAGTCGTAGGGAAGCTTTGACACCGAGAGTGAGTGAGTGAGTGAAAAACTTTATCAGCTCTAGATTCGCTGGTCTTCTGCGGTCTTCAGATGGAATCGTCCATCTTTTAGCACAACGGTCGGTTGCCCTTAGTCCAGGGCTCCGCTGGATGCTGCTGCCAGTTGTGCTCGCCGAATCAGACCTTCTTGGTCGACCTGGCGATCGCTGGAGAGCACTCCCTCCCATTGCTCCGCACTCGGGTTTGGTATAACGGGTACCACGTCTATCTTCTGGCATGCCCACGTTATGTGGTACAGCGTGGGTGTTTCGTGGCACCAGGGGCATTTGACATTGTATAGTGTGGGATAAATCGTGCTGAGTACGTGTAGGTTCGGGTACGAGCCCGTTTGTAGCTGCCTCCACGCGACAGAGTCCTCTCTGCTAAGGGAGTTGTGCGGTGGTGGATACCGCTTTCTGCAGCCCTTGTAGTAATTTATTATTGCCGAATAGTCTTGGGGTACAGGTTCGCCTACGTTGGATGCTCGGTAATAAGTGTACCCTCGAGCTATCCTGTCCGCCTCTTGGTTCCCTGCCACTCCCGTGTGTCCCGGCGTCCATACTATCGTATGCCTAATTGGTTCTTCTTTTACACCGAGAAGTACAACACATATGGAGATACACTTAAGGCTTCATGCCCTTTCTGTCACATTCTTGGAGACAGGCCACCAAATTCGCGCCATCCCAAAGGCAGATGTTGTACATACCCAGTTGTACATACCATGAGCCGAAGTTGTCTGTTCGACACATATCTAATGGCCCGAGCAGTCTACTTGATGAGACAGAAGGCAAACCAGCGATCAAGTTGACTATACAAATGCAAAAATATATCTAGCGAACGAACTACGATTAACGCCAAACACAGTCGAATGAGCAAAAAAAAAAAAAAGAGCTTCGATATATAACGATACTTGTTCCGCAGAAGCCAAGATTCGGAGTTGAAGAAGAATTTGCGCTAGTCAGTCGACCAAACCTGGCACCGCTGTCTTCTTTAAGGCGATCGTTCTTTAACTACAGGCCTAACCTGGATGCTAGTAGAGGGCTGGACGACAGAGATTTTATCGCCAGAACAAAGCGCGGAAACTTAACTTTGCAGTCTATTGGTATATTTAGAAAATGCGCTAGTAAAAACTATTTTTCTCTTTCTGGAAGAACGTGACGCAAATAATGGAACGTCAGCTGCAGTAAAGAAGTGCAAAAAATATCATAGCTCACGAAAACTTCTCATGGAGTTAAAGCTTTGTCGGCACTTTCAGCGCATAGACCACAAACAAGAAAGCTTTGTGTTCCGCCGCTCAAATCGCTCAGGTCATTTTCTGCTCTTCTTCCTCTAGACGTATTGAAGTCAAAGGAAGATGAACTTTACCCGCCGTGGTTGCTCAGTGGCTATGGTGTTGGGCTGCTGAGCACGAGGTCGCGGGATCGAATCCCGGCCACGGCGGCCGCATTTCGATGGGGGCGAAATGCGAAAACACCCGTGTGCTTAGATTTAGGTGCACGTTAAAGAACCCCAGGTGGTCAAAATTTCCGGAGTCCTCCACTACGGCGTGCCTCATAATCAGAAAGTGGTTTTGGCACGTAAAACCCCAAATATTATTAAGATGAACTTTGCGAACATTGAAGATGGTCTGTGAAGATCTCGGAGAACTAGGCTGAGAAACACTTCGAGGGTTAGAAGAAAAGTAGAAAAAATACACAAAATATTATTCCCCTCGGAGGTCATCTTTTGTGAACAGCGAAGAAAAAGAATATAAGAAAGTTCGGATTTGAGAAGAAGGTATTTCAGAAAAAAACCTAATAAACTTGCGCTAGTGCTCCAAAACAGCAAGACATCTTTAGTGACGATGGGCGTAGTTAATAACGCTGATGGCTAAATGATCAGAAAAACACGCACTGCACCTAGCAGGCAAAAAAAAAACAAAAGAACGTTCAGCTATAAACGTCTTGAGGCCTCAAAGTTCTGAGAAAAAAATGAAGTTCTGGCTATAACTAAGTTTCTCCCTATTTCGGCTTCTTGTGTATACCTCTGGAGGACGAAAGTTTGGCCTTCAAGTTTCGAAAGTGAAAGGAGAATTGCTTGCTCTAGCATTTCTTTTGCTGCTTGATTTCCGCAACAATAAACTCATCTTACTTTCAGTTTTATTGTGGTGAATTACCTCAAACGCTGCAAAAATACGCTATTTGTCAAGCAATGAATGAGCGCTCTTTCATTTCAAATCTGTACCCCAGGCACAAAGTAATATTTGAGAATTTGTTTGTTTTTGGTACATTTTACGTAGGAAAACCGGCAGAAATTTGCGTTATTTTAAGGATGTAAGCAGGAAATGATTTTATGTATCCGTGACGATAACCTATGCATATGTGTAGAGATACCTATGGTTAAGGCCGGTTCGAGACTTAATCATGAGGTGTGCTAATGCAAGCGTAAATTATATTCATACATATTACCTTTGTACTTCCAAGTTTGAGAAGTGCTCATGAAAGCGCGAGCCATATCTATTTATTGTTTCGAAATGTGTCTATTACATATACTCAACCACATTCTCATGGGTCATGCTAGGGAAGGCAATGTTTAAAAAATCACTAATGCAAAATACAACGTGATGCGCACAAATTCGCTGTTCCACAATGGGCGATCAACGAAACGGGAATCAGCGAGGAAGAACAAAGGAAAAATTTACAATGGGAAATTAACTAAGGAAAGTTCTCGGAGCAAAACTCAGAATGCTATGTTTTTCAAAGTACGTGTTCAATGTACGTTCCAAATTGGCAGCATGTTCCTTGGTTGCAGCAGCGTGAGGCAAACTATTTACCTTTTCTAATGTGTCGAGAAAAAACAAAGCGACACGATAACAGTCAGTACGCTATAAGTAAGGCTGCATAACTCTCCTGTGGTTTATACGGCGCAAGCTATACCTGTAAATTGCATATATAATTCCTTTTTTATCCTTATGTGTCCGTTCATGATTTGACACAGAAACTTTAGCCAATGCTAAATGTCTGCGCTCATTCAGTGATTCTGACTAACAAGATATTGAAGTTGTGGTAACAAAAACGGGTCGCCTGCATTCGTGTTTTTTCTCTCTCTCTATTTTAGCCTTTCACGCTTTCCGATGCGGAGTCCACACCACACAAACACACTCCAGGTCTTTTCGTACAAACATTGTATATGCTGCAAACTTCATCTTTAGTGTTGCATACTTCAGCTTTTTCTTTAGAAAAGGTAGTCTTTGATTTGCCTTAGAACAGACGTTATGAGAACGGACGCTATGAGTGAGATCGAATTGTACGTGCAATGATGACTCCGACGTATTTAAACGATTGGCATTATGTAAAACATGATCTCCAATATAGTACATGAAGGAAAGATCGCGCTTGCTTTGGTTAATATTCGTCATTAACTAGCCATTGTAACCGCTAACTTTCAATGAAGAAAAGAGAAACTAGGATTATGGCTTTGTTTTTGATACACCCTTAAGAATATGCTCCTCTGAATAATATGCACGTCACTGCACTAACTACAGGTAGTAAAAAGTGACACTTCACAAGCGTTATTATGACAAAAAAAGCATATTGTGTTTCATTTCTTTGTGTTATAATCAAGAGAACCGAACACTAAACGCCGGAATCGATGGCAGCAAGGCAGAACGGGGCCTTGCCGTTCTGCCACAACAGACGCAAAAAAAAAGTTATAACGCAGAACGTTTTGGTTAAATACATTCTGGAATTCCCTGGTTGATTCTGAATACTTCGTTGGGCCATTCTGCATCGGCATTGCTAGCGACCGGCAGTGAGGCTTCACTTGTAAATCAAGGTTTGGTGAACAGTCGAAGGAGCTTGCCTTGTAAACACCGACACGCGAAATAAGGAGGGATACAGAGCGCTGAACAGGTACGCCTCAAGTGCTCTTCCCTTGTGCATTCCAGTTCTCTGCAGTTGTATTTTAACAAGGGTACATGTATAGAAACAAGACAGGCATGGGGCGCTTTAACGGGATGCCCTTCCAAACTGTTTCTATTCCATATCTGCAGTCAGCCGTCGACGAGTTACCAAAAATTTTTCGGGTCAATGCCACTTCGCCTGTCTGTCGCGCGACATGAGCAAAGCTGCGAAAACTCCCGATTGAGATATTTCCATGCTGATTATGCGTGATTAGAGCAAACAAACGAAAACAAAACATTTGTTTTCAGTTCTATACGTACTCCACCATTAAGCCTACGTTATTTGTGAAAAGTTATCGGGCAGGGCCCAATTCATCACCTTTCTTTCACCCGACGTCACGAAACCTCAAAAACTCACGACGTCAAAGTGACGTGTACTCTTTAAAAAGGCATCAATATGCCGAACAAAACAGCATTTTTCTTTCGGTATAGCCAGAAACTGCCGCGTACCAGAAGCAATAAAAAGATGGCTCCCCGCCGATTGCTCCGTTACTGGCTTCGCAGAGCTGCTGGGCAGAAAGCATTTATTTGCGTTTTGTTGCTTTTTGCCGCATGCCGTTTTTGTCATTTCATGCATCACGTTGTATAGCAACGCGTTCGAGTGTTGCTCTGCAACATTCCTCAGTAAAGTGTTCTGTTCACTCCTTAAGTTACGTATTAAATCAGGTTTTCTTCCAACGTAGTGTGCTTAGGTGTAGATATCAGTGGGCTTGCACAGTAACGAGAGTAAAGAGTTTGAAATTTGGAATAAAATTCAAATATTAGTAGAAGAATGCGTCACACTTACACGAGCGAGTAACATCTTCACCAAGAACAAGCCTTCAAAAACAAAGTTCTGCGCACTTTGTCATCGCAATTTCCTATCAGTCATTTCACTAGCTCTCCGTCCTCGAATAAAGCTTTTGCACCAAAGAAAAATCGCTTTTCATTAAGTGCTGTACGGCACACTTCAGAAGCTGAATGTCTGAAGCCTGTGATCAATATTATTTGTCGCAGATCTTTCACAGCAGTACGGTTCTCGTTCGCGCCCGATATGTTGCTAAAGCGAGTGTTCACAAAAACAGAAGAAAACGAACAAAAGTTAAGAGGAAGCTTTAGCTCGGGCCTGTTGGAATCGCACCGCTGGCACGAGTTGTTGGAACCTCAGTGCTGACGCCCGTTATTGCAAATGGGTCGCAAGCCCCAAGGGTAGCGTTGGCCTGGCGGCCTGGGGCACTGGAAGCATCCGAAGGTCCCGGCAAAGCATGAGTCGACTGGTAACAGAACAACTTGTTTATTCTAACATCGCAAAAGATCGGCCGGTCAGGTCGACCGAAGTGGAGAGACGGGAGAGCACGTTACTCAACAGAAGAAATCGGAGCCTCTCTCTTGGCGTCCGGGGGCAGCTGCTCTTATACTTTCGCAGTTGAGGGCAAGAAGGAAGACCTCGTGACGAGACCACGTGACGGCGGGTACGGACAGACTGAGAGACACGTTGAGACGAGTGTAGTGACGCATCGCCAAGCTGGCGCCTGTCAGACCTCCTCGCTTCACACTTGGGGAGCTCCTCTCCCCGGCTGCCGCGCTTTGACAAGCGTGGGCACACACACACGCACGCACACACGAAGACACGTGGCACTGAAACACGCCTGGACGCGCTTGGCGGGGAGACTGCGGGAGCTCCGAACGGGCCAAAATGTCCGCCGCTTTGAACGAAGCTCCGGCGTCCGTTGCATCCGCGCCGGCTATACCGCGCGTTGTAGGCGAAACGTAACAGACCGCCCCGCCGGGGGAAGGAGATCCCGATGGTCAGGGGACTGCATCCGCTGTCCGGAGGGATGTCGCTTGATGATGCTCATAACCGAAGTCGGTCGTCCTTCGGCGTTTCTTGAGCGCAGCGCACAGAGAAGGCCTCGTTCTCTCGTTCAGGTTCACACAGGACACTGCAAAGTGACTTCGGGAGAGTTGACATTTTTGTTCTCGTTCCCGGCAAGCGTTAGAACTACGCCGAAAGTCAACCGCTCAGTCAGCAAGCACGGCACAACCCTCACTAAGCCCTGCCAGGCTCTTTCCCCTTTTATACTACTGCCTAGTTCCTTACAGTAGTTTAGCAGCACTCAGAACGCGTCCACAAATCGGAAAATTGCACTAGAAAGCACATCATCACTTTGAAACACTACACAAAAGCAATATGTTAAAAATCCTGCCTCAGGAAGAAAAACATCAGTAACAAACAATTTTGAGGCTGATTCCCACGTTAGGGGCTTCGACTTGAGCCATCGGCGTTACCGTTGAGACTCCCCTTTTTGTAACGCACCTCAAAGGAATATTGTTGCAAAGCGAGGCTCCAGCGCAGGAGGCGGCCATTTGTGAAAGAGATGGTCTGCAGCCATTGGAGAGGGCAGTCATCCGTCTCGAAGCAGGCGAAGCGGAGAACGCAGCGAGCGACCGTACACTAGCTCAGCTGGCGAAAACCCCGTAGCCGCATGCGGCGCGGTCCTCAATGCAAACATCACCCCAGGCAGACACAGCTCCCAGTCAGTTTGATGTTCAAAACACAATGCTCTCAACACGCGCTTCATGACGGAGTGGAGCTTCTCAACGGAATTCGACTGGGGGTGGTGCACTGAGCTGTGTAACAGCCTTACCCCGCACCTTTCGAGAAAGGCTGTCGTCAAAGCGCTCGTAAACACCGTGCCCTGATCTCACTGGATTTCCGCAGGAAAACCAACTCGCGCAAATATGGACAGTAGTGCATTGACTATCTCAACTGAGCTGAGTTCTTTAAGCGGCACTGCTTCAGGGAACTTTGTCGCTGGGCAGATCACAGTCAAAATGTGTCTGTACCCCGTGGCTGTTACCGGCAGAGGTCCCACTGTATCAATAACGAGCCGTCTGAAAGGCTCCGTAATGATAGGTACCAACTTCAACGGCGCCCTCGATTTGTCCCCTGGTTTGCCCACCCGCTGACAGGTGTCACATGTCTTCACAAAGTGGTCTGCGTCCCGAAAACACCCAGGCCAATAGTACTCTTGCAAGAGACGGTCCTTAGTTTTCTTAACTTCTAGGTGTCCGGACCACGAACCCCCATGCGACAAGCGCAACAGATCCTGACGATAGCATTGAGGCACGATCAGCTGATCGAACTCCACTCCTCTGCGGTCTAGATACTTTCGGTACAGGACTCCACCTCTTTCCACAAAGCGAGCATTTTTCTTGGCGATACCTTCCTTGACAATGCAGCGTATGTTTTCTAGGCTGCCATCCTTCTTTTGCTCGGCTATCAAAGCCGCCCGGCTGACTTTTAGCAACCTATTAAGTCCGTCTGACGTAGGCGCGATGAGCAAATCTGCAGATAGCTCTTCTAACTTTCCCGCATCGGGAATTTCCTCTCCAGTATCTGGTGCCTTTAATGCTACAGGCTCAATTTTATTCAGTTCGGGCGTGCTCTGAATATCAGCTTGCTGCGCCTCTGACCCTTTCTCATTGTTCGACAACGTCGGCCCCGCAACTACCGCCTTTGCAGCGAGCTCCCGAACCTTCGATCTGGTTAAGGCCTGAACGCTAGCCTCACCAAACAAAAGCCCCTTCTCGCGCAGGAGGTGATCGGACCTGTTCGAAAATAGGTACGGGTACTGGGGGGGCAGCATAGATGACACTGCCGCCTCCGTCTCAAGTGCTCCGAAAGGTCCTTCAATAAGCACTTTTGCTACGGGCAGACACACGCTGTGAGCTTCCACGGCTTGCTTGATCCATGCACACTCGCCCGTGAACATATCGGGTTCTACGTAAGAGGGGTGAACTACATCCATCGTAGCTGCGGAATCGCGAAGCACTCGGCACTCTTTCCCGTTCACGAGGAGGTCTCGCATGTAAGGCTCGAGAAGCTTCATGTTCTCGTCAGTGCTGCATAATGACAAAAACACGACTTTTGTTTTTGTTTCTGGACACTGCGCCGAAAAGTGACCCGGCTTCTGGCACGTATAACAAACGCGCGCTTGCCTCGTCTCGAACCGCTTTCTGCGTTCGCCTTCGGTTGCCGCCGTCTCCTTACGTTCGGTCGGACTGCTTTCACTCGCATCCGCACTACGTGTGTCCCCCTTTGCTCTCATGGGCGTGAACTTTGGCCTCTCAAACTTGGAGCCAAATTCACCCTTTTGACCGTCCTTAGCTCCGCGAGCCCGACGCGTCACAAACTCCTCGGCTAGCTCAGCGGCTCGAGCCACCGTACTAACGTCTGGCCTATCCAAGACCCAGTACCGCACGTTCTCAGGTAACCGACTATAAAACTGTTCTAGCCCGAAACACTGCAGAACTTTCTCGTGGTCCCCAAACGCTTTCTCTTCTTTGAGCCACTCCTCCATGTTTGACATAAGCCTGTACGCAAACTCTGTATATGACTCACTTCTGCCTTTCTCGTTTTCCCGAAACTTCCGACGGAAAGCCTCCGCTGACAGCCTGTACTTTTTTAGCAGACTCGATTTCACTTTGTCAAAATCCTCTGCCTCCTCTCTATTCAAGCGAGCGACTACGTCGGCCGCCTCGCCGGGTAACAAAGTGAGCAAGCGCTGTGGCCACGTTTCCCGAGAGAACCCCTGCTTCTCGCACGTTCGCTCAAAGTTAACCAGGAACAAACCAATGTCCTCTCCAAGCTTAAACGGCCGCATCAGGTCAGTCATTTTGAACAATACTCGTTCTCCTGCACAGTGTGCCTGACTTCCATTACGAGCGCGTTCCATCTCAATCTCGAGACGCTTCATTTCCAAAGCGTGTTGACGGTCGCGCTCTTCTTTTTTCTCTTGTTGCTCTCGTTCTATCTGTTCTTTTCGTTCACGCTCTTCTTTTTCTTTCTGTTCTTTAAGTTCACGCTCCTGTCTCTCTTTCTGTTCTTTAAGTTCGCGCTCCTGTCTTTTTGCCGTCTCCCTCTCCTCAATGGTCTCAAGGCATTCCGACAGCTCGTCATCCTCAGCTTCTAACTCAAGAATAGCCCTTAGCAGTTCTGGTTTTCTGAGTTTGTCTGAGACATCCAGACCCAACTCTCTTGCAAGCTCCAGCAATTTCGGTTTGCGCAACGACTTCAAATCCATGGCTGCTCTGAATGCTGCTTTCTCTACTGCCTACTATTGTCTTGCCGCAAACTAACCCGGCAGCAACGACAACCACAATTACCAGCTCTGTTTCTGACACTAACAAAAGCCTGGCAAAACTCAGAAGAAGAAAGTCCCGCACTCACCAAACCTCGCAGCCAAGAATTCAGCGCAGTCGTTCCGCTGCAGGCAACCAGTCATCACACAGGGCTCGTTGCACTGCTCCCGGATGGTCGTTGTGCTGCTCAGCATACAGTCAACCGCATCTCTTCGCTGCTGGCCTCCGTTGTCGCGATCTCACCGCTGGCAACCAGCTGTTGTAATCGCACCGCTGGCACGAGTTGGAACCTCAGTGCTGACGCCCGTTATTGCAAATGGGTCGCAAGCCCCAAGGGTAGCGTTGGCCTGGCGGCCTGGGGCACTGGAAGCATCCGAAGGTCCCGGCAAAGCATGAGTCGACTGGTAACAGAACAACTTGTTTATTCTAACATCGCAAAAGATCGGCCGGTCAGGTCGACCGAAGTGGAGAGACGGGAGAGCACGGTACTCAACAGAAGAAATCGGAGCCTCTCTCTTGGCGTCCGGGGGCAGCTGCTCTTATACTTTCGCAGTTGAGGGCAAGAAGGAAGACCTCGTGACGAGACCACGTGACGTCGGGTACGGACAGACTGAGAGACACGTTGAGACGAGTGTAGTGACGCATCGCCAAGCTGGCGCCTGTCAGACCTCCTCGCTTCACACTTGGGGAGCTCCTCTCCCCGGCTGCCGCGCTTTGACAAGCGTGGGCACACACACACGCACGCACACACGAAGACACGTGGCACTGAAACACGCCTGGACGCGCTTGGCGGGGAGACTGCGGGAGCTCCGAACGGGCCAAAATGTCCGCCGCTTTGAACGAAGCTCCGGCGTCCGTTGCATCCGCGCCGGCTATACCGCGCGTTGTAGGCGAAACGTAACAGGCCCAACTCCGACGCGGCCTATTCAAATACATGTAAAAACGCAAAAACGTTTTTCTGAGATAACCCCTGGACCGATTTTAATGAAATTTGTTGCTTTTGAGAGAGAAAGTTAAATTCTAGTGACTGTTGGAAGCGGAATTTCGATTTAGGGCTTGAATTTTGTTAAAGAGATTTACAAAATTTCAGAAGTTTGAAAAAAATAGAAGCACGAAGTTTACAAACTAATAGCTCTGCATCAAGAACAGATATCGCGGTTCTGTAAACGGCATCCATTAGATCATTCAAAGCGGACAAATTTCATATGTCATTTTACATCTTACGTGAGTTTGTTACGTTGTTTACGAGGGTTCGGCAAAAGTTGTAATTACATATTAATAAAGTTTTTGAGATTCACGTATAAGATGTCAAATTTGTCCGCTTTAGATGTGCTATTAGGTACAATTCACAGAATTGCGATATCACCTATTCTTGCTGAGTTACAGAGTTGTAAACTTGATAGTTTCGTTTTCTGAAAATTTGCGATTTTCGCCAAATTTTTAATAAAAAATTGACGACCTAAATCGAAAATGCGAAACCAACAGTCACTACATTTTAAGTTTTCCTTTTAAATACAACAAACCCCGTCAAATTTGGTGCTGTGGTTGCCGAGAAAAACGAATTCTCTTTTTACATGTATTTAGATAGGAGCACCCGAGCTAAAGCTTCCTCTTAAGCATCTTCAGTAAGTCTGTGGACGCACGGCATCGCCTTTCAAATTGTGGCTGATGGATCACTTCGCGGCGGCAAGCTCGGAGTCGTAGATAATGCGCTCTGCTGGAAAAAACATTACCTTCATTTGGGGAGAAAAAATTTGAAATTTTCGCGGCGATGGTCTCCAAGATATGTTACTCGGACCGTGTGTTCTTAATCAAACGAAGTTCTTGGGATCACTACCAAGGGCTACGAAAGTAGTGATTATCGGAATGGCACTATTTCTTCATTCGGTAGCGAGAAATAAGCCGGTGTTTGCGACTTCCGTGGGTAAAGCAAACGTAAGCCTCACCAACCTATGAGGAAAGTCTAAGCAATTTCAAAGTGGTCTTCCTTTCCTTTCAGGCTTAGATTCTTGAGTATCCTGCCTCTCCTTATTTTTATTTGAACGTCTCAAACATTTCAGTGTAAAGCCGCCTATTCGCTCCATGCATGCCGGCACAATTTCCTCACTTGGTTTTGCCTGCCTCCTCCGGTTTTCCCACGCAGTGGTCCTCCTGCATAAATGAAGCTGACATTCCCACATGTGCTAAATCGCATTACCGTAGCAGTCGAAAAGATTCCCAAACCATACTAAACTTGCAAGAATATCCATTTAAACTGCCTATACTTGTATTCGGAAAATAAATTTGGATATTATGGGGAAAGTAAAGAACAAGCAACTCCTTTTCAGTTTTTCTCGGAAAGCGCTGCGGCTGCCTGTCGGTGTAACGCTGCGGATTTCAAGTTATCTCGCCTATTTGGACTATTTTTGAGTGCAAGAACATCTATTTCTCTAACCTTGCTTGGTTTAGTGTTTGGTTTTTGAAAAGCCAACTAGAACTCTTTTTCCAATAAGAAATAAAGTAGACCGGAGCAGACGCTGTGAAAATCGATCGAAATACCCGGACTCCATTCGGGACGACGATGCGTCGCCTTGAGTTTTCGCCTATTCCCCAATTTCCGGACTAGCGACGCTTCTCTTGCGGTAGGAGTTATTTTCCTCCTGACGTGTAATGTGCTCACACAGCTGACCACCTGAACGTATTCTCGTCTCGCTCATGTCTCGTCATGTCTCGCATTTGATACTCGCCATGCCACTTGCGTTCGCTTGTTCTTGAGGGTTAATAGTTCCTTTCTGAGTTGGTCTTTGGATCTGGAGTTTGGATGTGAATTACTCCGCATGCACTTTCCCCTCCTTTTCATGGATATTAGGCGCAGGTTACCTAACTGTAGTTAAGTACTCCGCTTAGTTACATTCGCGTGCGTAGGCACAGGCTACCTGACTGTAGTTAGATGCTCCGCTTAGTTATATTCGCCTGCGTAGGCACATGTTACCTGACTGTAGTTAGGTGTTCCGCTTCATTATAATCACGTGCGTTTTTTTTTTCCTTTACGCTGCGTAATGCGGATGAGCGCTGTGCCATTAATCTCTGGTACCGGCGACAGTCACGTGATGACAACCAGTACGACGCGATGCCGCACTGGAAGCAATCAAAGAGGGCGTGTGTTTCGTGGAAGTTCGTTGTTCAAGTTAAGCCATGTACAAGTGAGTGGACAGCGGAAGATGTTTCACGATACGAATGCCTTGGAAAACTTCAAAGAGTGCAGGCATAGAGACATATTTTTCTCGTTGTACCTACTGTTAATTCGTATATATACGCATATTCTGGCCTGACTGATTGCGCTGGTTGGTGATGCATGTTGCTTTGAAGTCAGACCTCAGTGAAAAGTGGGCGCTCGTCTTCGTCCCGTCTGCGTCCTTGTCTCCACTTGCGCTGTCCACTTGCTAAGGATTACCGGTGAAAGGACGCAAACAGAAGCTATGTGCATATTGAACGAAGGAAAAGCTGTCGTCGAAATTACACAGCTTTCACGTTTGTGTTGCGAGCTCGTGAATACATACACAGTAAAGTGCAAAATACCTGCAGTTGTGAATGATAGAAAATAGTATCATAATAAAAGTACCTGTACTACTGTTTACAGAGAAAACGTGAGGTTGGAAGCGAAACTAATACTTCGAATATATCGGTGCAATGCGCAAGAGTGCATCCCCACTAGCGTAAAACGTTGTAACATATCTATGTGTTATTTGATTTGATAGGCAATTTATTTCACCAACTAATTGGTAATGGAAAGCAAGAGCACGTAAAACCATCAGAATTAATGGGATGCGTCTTAGTTGCTTGCGAATAGTGATGACTATATGAGGAATAAAGTAACTTGAATATAAATTAACTGCATCACAACACCGTTCTTATATTGCAGTTAACTCGATGCTCCGTTGTTATATGATGGATAAATATTATTCAACCAGATATGTCCAAATTACTACGAACAATAGGTTATTGCGTACAGCCGAAAGACGCATCCCACATAGTTTGCTATTTAGGTGTTTTTCTTCAGACTCCACCAGAACTTTTACCCTACAGACGTCAGCGTAACAGCTTAATCGGATTGGTAAGTGCGCAAAACTAACCATAAGCTATCTAATCTACGCCTTATGCCTGCTCGAAATTAGAAAGGAAAGGCTCATCTCGCTGTTCGCACAATGAAACGCACGCTCACAAAGATATCGCCAAGTTGTTCTGTTGATTGCGTTTTCAATAATTTCTCGCGCAGGCTGATTATCGGCAGCTGTGGCTTAGCGGTAAGGGCGTTGTACGGCTAAGCACGAGGTCGCAGGTTCGTTACCTGGCGGCGGTGGCCGCATTCCGGAGAGTGCGAAATGCAAAACGACACGTTTACCTAAATTGAGTTGGGTGATAAGAACCCTAAGGGGGTCAAAATCAATTGTGATACACCTTGGCTTATAATCATTTTTTTTTCATATTCTGAGTCTTGCTTCCGCTAACAGTTCTGCTGATATAAAACAACGGCGGAAAGGCACAAGTCTGAAGCATCGCAAGAAAACAAACCAAAAAAAAAACGACACCTGACAGTGTACATTGCAAGAATGATCCCCCAAAAGGTCCTTTAAGCAACGGCTGATCTGCCTAATCCATTTTTCGCAACATGGCATGTGCATGCAATATAACCTGGGCACTGATACACTGATTATGTTAACGTTTATGGGTACGAAGCATAGTAACGGGGTCACGAGAAGTAAATAGTGAAAGTGGTGCAATTTTCTTGCGCGCATATGCTTTTTGTTCAGTCCGTGCCCTGCGTAAATAATTGAGTTCCAACGTGCCAAAACTCACACCCCTATTAAAAGTACAACTATTCCGCAAAAGATGTTGGGCTGCTGAGCACGAGCTCGCGGGATCGAATCCCGGCCACGGCGGCCGCATTTCGATGGGGGCGAAATGCGAAAACACCCGTGTACTTAGATTTAGGGGCACGTTAAGGAACCCCAGGTGGTCAAAATTTCCGGAGTCCTCCGCTACGGCGTGCCTCATAATCAGAAAGTGGTTTTGGCACGTAAAACTCCATAATTTAATTTTTTATTCCGCAAAGGAGGGCAAGTGTCACGGGCCGAGAAATTCGCTCTAGCGGGCTCTCTACACACACTGGTTCTGTTTAACGGCGATCACCATGGAATTCACCTGGGGCGTGCTCAACCAGTGCGGAACCGCACATCATCTCTACCACTGGCAGACGCGGACTTCGCTGAATGATGACTCGCGGATGCTTCAGTCGAACGCTTGTGTGTGCGGCGGCAGATAGCGAACGTCGGGCACATCTGCCTGGACATGTGGATCCTTGGGCAGGAAGTCAAACTCTCCTGTGCTACACTCCTCGCTCGCTTTCGGCTGCACGCATTAGATGAGCCAGCCATTATCGATTTTCTATTGTCTCCCATTTGCCCATAACTTAAGCACGGTTTCCTGATACTTGACAAGTTTCAGCGCCTGCGATATTCGATAAAAGCTTTAGCTATGGAAGCCTAATATCATACACAATTACTGCCTTGTGAATAACAGGATAATGGTCGTAGTAGGTATATTCGTGAAAGGAGGAGTCGCCATGGACTTAGTGGCCGCGGAATTATATTGCAGTCGAGCGGAGAGCAGCTTCTCCCCTCTCATTATTTCGTTCCAAAACACTTATCTCACGTCGTCAGCTCTGACGCACTGGCATTCAACTCATTGCTCCTGTCTCCTTTCTTGGTAGGCTATCTTCAGAAGAACGCTGAAAAAAAATTAAGAAATAAAAGAAACTGCTCACGGCGATACGATTCGAAACATGAAAGAAACAAAGGGACTTAGTTTAGTGCTCCATCAGACCGCCTCGAAATGGTCAAGGAAAAAAAAAACACGAAATTAGTTTCGAGCTATACCGAATGGAGTGAAAAAAAAAAGCAAGCTTTCGTATCTATACCCTGCGGCGCCACCAAAGGGTCTTTGATAAGTGACCGTTCACGTGCCACAACACCTTTCGGATCGATGCAGTGATCGAGAACGTGGCTCTATGCGACCGAGATAAAAAGCCAAGGGAAAGTCGCTGCGACTGCTCGCACGGTGGGTTTTCTATGGCACACCGATGGAATCGATTAGCGAATGTCGGGGTGTTTCAGAAGGGTACCCCTGCTTCGGTGGTATACTTTTGGTGTCCTGCAGCCTGGCAGGAAGTATTTTACTTTCTCTTTCTTTTTTTTTCTTCCTTTCTGCCTACGCCTTTCTGTTTTGCAGTCCCGTATACGTTTCTGCCCATCCTTGATGCGCACAAAAGCTCGCACGAATGATGCCGGGGTGGGGAAAATGGCGCTGCTTTGAACGACGCTGC